>NW_015626381.1:1029415-1035540 GCF_001515625.1 Sinocyclocheilus rhinocerous
TCGTTTCGCTAGATAAGACCCTTCTTCCTCGGCTGGGATCGTTTAGAGCTCTTTGAAGCTGCATTTAAACTGCATTTTGGAAGTTCAAACTCAGGGGCACCATAGAAGTCCATTATATGGAGAGAAATCCTGAAATGTTTTCCTCAAAAAACATAATTTCTTTACGACTGAAGAAAGAAAGACATGAACATCTTGGACGACAAGGGGGTGAGTACATTATCTGTCAATTTTTGTTCTGGAAGTGAACTACTCCTTTAAAATAAGGACAAAAGAGACATATATGGCACTAGCAACCTTCGCACTTAAGGTCCTTGCACACGGAGTCTGAAATTTTAGAAATTTTTTATGACCGAACAATAAAGAATCAAAACACTTTCAAACAATATCTAGGGCATGTTGTAGTCCAGATTAAAATGTAAAAAAGTTTGAGTGAAAGTAAATAGCCTTAAGCCTAAATATTTTAAGTTAGGTTTTTGGAGCTGTGATGAACACCATAGCAAATACACAAATCTGAACGGCTATTTAAATAATTTAAACATGTTTCAGAAACACTAAGGAGCTCAGCTATTTTGGTTTCCGGCATAGATTTGTATAGATTCCCTATTCGACCGCTCCAGATACGTTGACGCGTCAACTTGACGTCATTCACCATAATAATCAATGAATATTCAAAGATATACATGCGTATAACTTACTGATGTAGACGCACACAGTCAGCTTTCACTCAAGGTTTCCAGAGCGCTCCAAAAATGGCGGATGGCTTACTTATCGCGACCCATAGAAACTAATGAGGCATCTACGTATATATACACTACCGGTCAAAAGTTTGGGATCAGTAAGACTTGTAATGTGTTTTAAAGAAGTCTCTTCTGCTCATCAAGGCTGCATTTATTTGATCAAAAATACAGAAAAAAACAGTAATCTTGCAAAATGTTATTACGATATAAAATAAGGGTTTCTATTTTAATATCCTTTAAAATGTAATTTATTTCTGTGATGCAGCAAACACGCGTCAGGAGTCTGAGCGCTGCAGAGAGTGTCAGTAAACATCGGGATGTGAGCGCTCACCCACGCAGCTGTCTCCGTTGGGCTGTCTGGTGTATCCCGGCGTGCAGATGCACATGTACGTGCCGATCAGATTCTTACAGGTCATTCCTCTGGACGCACAGTCATCCAGACCCTCCTCGCACTCGTTCTGATCTGATGAACACAAGAGGAGCGTTCAAACGTGATGATGTGTGTTTGTGACGCAGAAAGACTCGTCTTTACCTCTGCACATCCGGCGGTCTTCTCTCAGCACGTATCCCGCTGGACATTTGCATTCGTACGAGCCCACCGTGTTGACACAGCGGAACGCACACAGCAGGGGATTCTGGGAACACTCGTTGATATCTAAAAACACAGCACACGTTTTCATCAGATGTGTTCACAGCAGAGCCGTGGAAAATGATCAAAAACGTCCTTATCGTTCTGGTTATATTGTATTAATATACATATATTGTACGCTATGGAGTGTTACGTTTTTGAAAAAGTTTTACAAATAAAGTACTTAAAAACAATTTTTTTTACAAATTATTTTAAATCAGTGCTATTGGTCATCGTTATGTCTGTTTGAGGGTTTTACAAATATTTAACCAATGAAAAGCATTCGAAAGAGCTTGTGCCTTGAGCCTGTCTGTGAGAGAACTGCGTGGAGAAATTAAAACAAATGAACAACTGCACACAGACGAAACACAAACATGTAACTTAGTTTATAAAGCGGATAGTTCCGGTGCTTGATTCTGATTGGCTGAGCCGCGTTCGAAGCTGTTGTAAATGACTCTACAAAGTAACATACACCTTTGTTTACTTCTGTGTGTTGCTCGGCAACCACTTTGTAGCAACCACAACTGTTTCTGAGGACATTATAGTTATAGCTATCGTTATCGCTATAATTACAATTCATCATAGTTATTGTTAAAGTTATCATTATAATTATCACTATGTTTATTGTTATAGTTCTTGTTGTAGTTATTAAAGTTATTTCTATAGTTATTGTCATAATTATTGTTCACACTATATTTACTATAGTTCTTGTTATAGTTATGACTATAATTATCTCTATATTTATCATTATATTTATCGTTATCATTCTTGGTGTGAATGTATCTTTATGCTGAAATTTCCTGTTTCTCAGATGTGTCTCCTGAGAAAAAGAACCCCAGTAATCTCACGTATCCCCTCTAAAGTCTCAGGAGAGATCTCAAAAATGTCTCAAACTGTGATTTCAGATTTGCTCAAGCTGCCAATAAGAAGTTAAAGATCTCAAACAATTCTCATCAAATGATCTGAGCTGCTCCACATTCATGTTAAACCTCTAGACTCTTACTGGAGGATGACCAGTGACTCATTTTTATGGAATTTTAGGAGAAGCATCTGAGACAAAGCTGATACTTCAATGAAACATCACGTCTCCTGAGCAATGAAAGAGCAGTGGACTGAGCTGCTACGAAGCTTACAGTTAGCCGCGGTGAGCCACACTCTTACCGATGCACTCAGTTCTGCTGGGACTGGGACTGAAGCCCTGATCGCAGACGCAGCGGTAACTGCCCACCGTGTTCTCGCAGCGGCCGTTCTCACAGATGCCTGGTTTGGCCGTGCATTCGTTCAGATCTGTGCGCAAACACGCGTCAGGAGTCTGAGCGCTGCAGAGAGTGTCAGTAAACATCGGGATGTGAGCGCTCACCCACGCAGCTGTCTCCGTTGGGCTGTCTGGTGTATCCCGGCGTGCAGATGCACATGTACGTGCCGATCAGATTCTTACAGGTCATTCCTCTGGACGCACAGTCATCCAGACCCTCCTCGCACTCGTTCTGATCTGATGAACACAAGAGGAGCGTTCAAACGTGATGATGTGTGTTTGTGACGCAGAAAGACTCGTCTTTACCTCTGCACATCCGGCGGTCTTCTCTCAGCACGTATCCCGCTGGACATTTGCATTCGTACGAGCCCACCGTGTTGACACAGCGGAACGCACACAGCAGGGGATTCTGGGAACACTCGTTGATATCTAAAAACACAGCACACGTTTTCATCAGATGTGTTCACAGCAGAGCCGTGGAAAATGATCAAAAACGTCCTTATCGTTCTGGTTATATTGTATTAATATACATATATTGTACGCTATGGAGTGTTACGTTTTTGAAAAAGTTTTACAAATAAAGTACTTAAAAACAATTTTTTTTACAAATTATTTTAAATCAGTGCTATTGGTCATCGTTATGTCTGTTTGAGGGTTTTACAAATATTTAACCAATGAAAAGCATTCGAAAGAGCTTGTGCCTTGAGCCTGTCTGTGAGAGAACTGCGTGGAGAAATTAAAACAAATGAACAACTGCACACAGACGAAACACAAACATGTAACTTAGTTTATAAAGCGGATAGTTCCGGTGCTTGATTCTGATTGGCTGAGCCGCGTTCGAAGCTGTTGTAAATGACTCTACAAAGTAACATACACCTTTGTTTACTTCTGTGTGTTGCTCGGCAACCACTTTGTAGCAACCACAACTGTTTCTGAGGAGCTACATTGTTTGGTGGAAGAATACTGTTTTTATTAATATCATTACACTTTATTTGCTCTGCTTTATTTTGTGAAACATTACTACGTATATGGAATAACCGTTTTATAACACACAGCGGTGTTTCGTTACTGAACGATTCAGCGTTTTTGAATTTTGAATCATTTGAGTCAATGATTCAGTGGTCCATACATAAACACAGGCACTTGTTTCATTCTTGAATGAATCAGCCGTCTGAACGAATCGTTTGAAGGCAAGCTTCAATGACTCATTAATTAAGACAGACACTTACTGCCACCTACTGGTGGTTTACTTTCATAGTAGTTTATCTTTGCATTTTTTCCAACATTTCATATTTGTATATTTAAAAAAAACTATTTTAAAACACCAAGCTCACAACATTATTTATGCTGTTATAATTTTGCAGTCTAAAAGCATTCTTGGTATATTTCAGCTATATTGAACCGTCTGTGTAAATGCATCTGAACGCCACTCCAGTCACTTCTGTTTCTTCTGCAGTGGAAAGATCGGTTTTGTTGATACTGATTTAACGTGATTGGTAACAGCCCTATGTTGTCTTAGTATATTAAGTGAAACTATTAATAAAAAGTAAGAATTTGATATGAAAGATAATACATGCATTTAATACGGTTAGGGAAAAATGCCCTTTAAATAGGCCAAAAATGACATGGAAATCAATTTAAATGTATGCAGTATAAAGTCATATAAAATGTAATTTCCCAACAACAAAATTGTGGCCGGTGAAAATGCAGAGTGGATTAACTGCCTCAGATGCGGCCTTTCTAATGATGGACAAAACACAGATCTCCATCATTCGGTCGTCAAAAACCTTGTTAACTCCATTTCAGTATGATTTTCAGAAATGAAGTGCAAGTGTCTGATCATATATAACGCCAAAATACCAGCTCTGATGACGCTTAGCGGTGTGCCGTGGGATTTTTTTACATATCAAAACTGTGCCGTGGCAGAAAAAAAAGTTGGGAAACACTGCACTAGAGAGTGTTTGTAAACACGTGGATGATTCTCCATCAGTGTGAAAACAATCCAGACTGACTGAACGCTGGAGATCTGTCTGTTATGGTTTAGTGTACGTCTCTGTCTGTCTGTGCATGCAAGTCAGTTTGAGCATGTTTATGTAGATTTTGTAGTAGAATCAAAGCAACAGAAGCATGGTTAGTGAAGCATAAAGGGTCGTTCCCACAGAACATGTTATGCATTTAAAAATGCGAGATGCAGGGCAGTGGAATGAAAAAACGCAAGGACTGGAGTCTGGAGATTTTTTAGAAGTTGAGCTACTTTTAACTTGAAACGATGTAATAAATAAAGGTGAAAGGCGTTCGTCTAATATGTTTATATAGAACAATGGAAAAGCAGCACAGTACACGGAAAAAACACTAGTGTAGGATTAGGGTTGCAAAAAGGTGTAAAATTTCCAGAAATTTCGGAAACTTTCCAGGATTTTTGGGAATATGCCAGGGATTTTTGGAAAGTTTCCGGAAATTTGCCACCCCTTTGCAACCCTATGTTGGATACACTTTGATAAAAATGTATAATTGATCAAAATAATTTTCACCCAGAAATTGCTAGTAAATTTCACAAAGAATTACAAAGAAATGGCAAATACCTATGGAAGTCTGTTTCCACCACAGAATAAAATAATAAAAAGAGGTAACTGCGACTTTTTCTTTCAATCTTGAGTTTATATCTCACAATTCAGAGTTTGTTTCTCACAAGTGGTAGAAAAAAGTCAGAATTGCGAGATTTAAACACAGAATTCTGAATTTTTCTCAGAATAACCTTAAACGCAATTCTGAGTTCATATCTTTAAATTTTTAATTATTACTTTTTTCAAAAAGTCAGAATTGTAAGATATAAATTCAGAATTGTGAGAAAAATGTCAGAACTTTTTATTAATATTTTATATTGATGGCGAAAACACAGTAACATTAATTAAAACGTGAAAGATTTTTGAAGTAGAATGACTGAAATAGTATTCCTGTAAAATGCACTTTTTTTATTTTCAATTTGTTTGTTTGTTCATTTCTAGTTTAGCAACATGCCAGCTACCACGGCTATATTCATGGTGAGAAAAAAAGATAGATATAGATTTTTTTAAAGAAGTTTGTAACATTGGTCTTTGATAAATATTTAAACTAAAACTGGTTAGAAAAATCATTAGATTTAGATTGGTAATCAGCTGCTGCTAGTACTCACAGTCATACTCATGATGAAGACGCAAATATACAGCGGATCAGAACTGAACCCAACTGGGCTTCAGATCGAATGAACAAAGTGTGAGAGAGTGGCCTACAGGAACATCAGCAGATCTGGAGAATAACTACAGCAGCAGCTCATCACTGACCTTCACAGGTCATCATGGGTCCGGGCTCGAACCCCTCGTCGCAGCTGCACTCAAACGCTCCCTCCATGTTTGTGCAGGAGCCGTTCCCACACGGGTTCCCCAGCTCACACTCGTTCGTGTCTGAAGACGGAGAGCGCAGGAAACACACACACACACACACACACACACACATACACACACACACA
>NW_015626381.1:1035564-1044145 GCF_001515625.1 Sinocyclocheilus rhinocerous
ACTCACTCACTCACTCACACACACACACACTGACACTCACTCACACACACACACACACACACACACAGAGAGAGAGACTGATACACACACACACACTGACACTCACTCACACACACACACACACACACACACAGAGAGAGAGACTGATACACACACACACACTGACACTCACTCACACACACACACACACACACACACATACACATGTGAGCTCACGTTCAACACACTCCCCATCAGCCTGATTTAATAAGATAATATTCAGTAATATTATTGATTTAACTGCAACAAAACCTGAACTGATTTGATCTGAATAATGACACTATTGTCTCCTGAAATTTAATTAGTTTCATAATTGAAAAATTTTACAAGATTTTAATGCCACTGTTATTGAACAAAACTGAATCAACATTAAACTGAATTGAATTGACACTGAACTGAATCAACAATGAACTGAATTGATATAGAGCTGCTTTAAATCTGAAATTGAACTTGTTTAGTAATTCATGAATATTAGTAAATGTTACTGGACATGATGGGTTTAAAACCTTCACAGTTGATCCCAGTGAAGTCGAGCCGGTATCCGAAGGGGCATTCGCAGCGGAACGTCCCGTCGGTGTTGATGCAGTGGCCGTTCCTGCAGATGCCGGGGTTTTCTGAACACTCGTCCACATCTGAAACACAACTGATCAGTCTGTGCTCACAAACACACGAGTGTGAGTCTGATTCAGAGACACTCACCCACAGTCGTGTCGTGTACAGTGGGGATTTTACCAGGTGCAGGACACAGAGTTTTGTATGCTGTTGAAACACACACACACACACACACAATAACAATTACTGCCATCACGTCATGTGAGTGTGGGTGTGAGTGTGTGTGTGTGCGAGTGTGTGTGTGTATCAGTCTCTCTCTCTGTGTGTGTGTGTGTGTGTGTGTGTGAGTGAGTGTCAGTGTGTGTGTGTGTATCAGTCACGCGTGTGTTTGTGCTGTTGAGAAAGAGATGGGCGGCTATGTTGCTGTTATTACCCTGAGGCCTGTTTTTCATTTACAGAAGCCTTTACACCCTCTAAACACACACACACACACACACACATACACATACACACACACACACATCTCTCACACACACACACACAGGTTTGTTTTTGTGAAAAGTGTGGACATCCCATAGGCGTAATGGTTTTTATACTGTACAAACTGTATGTGGTATTGTCCTACACCAACCCTACCCCTAAACCTACCCCTCACAGGAAACTTTGTGCTATTTCAGATTTTCAATACACTCCATTCTGTGTGATTTATAAGCGTTTTGAAAAGTGGGGACATGGGGTAATGTCCTGAAAAGTCACCTTCTCCTTGTAATACCTATGTCATACCCTTGTCATTATACAAATTTATGTCCTCATTTGTCACAAAAACGCGCACACACACACACACACACACACACACACACACCCTGTCCTGTCCATGGAGTCAGAATGGAAAGTGTGAGCAAGTGAAGACAACAAATGCACGAACAGCCTTGTGTTCTGTTTCCTTCCTACATCATGAGGAACAAATCATTCACTCATTAAACATGACGAGATTCCTGACTGATGACCTGCAGCATCACGAAATTGTGGGATATATATCTGCGATAACTCACCCACACATCTCTTTCCGGTCGAGGACAGCTGGAATCCCTCCGGACACTCGCACCTGAAGCTGCCTGGCGTGTTCACACACTTGCCAAAGATGCAGATCTCTGCCGTCTGAGAGCATTCGTCGATATCTGAGCAAACACACACATGGATGAAGCGGTTTGAAATTTGCTGTCAACCAGTGTTAATTTTGACAGGCATTTTTTATTTAGTCTTAGTCTTTATCTTCAGATGAAAATGCTTAATAGTCTTAGTCACATTTTAGTCATTTGAGTCTTTCATAGTTTTAGTTGACGAAAAGTCATTGCATTTTTGTCAACTACTATTTTATATGTAGTCTTCAAACAAAAAAAGTCATTAATTCTTCTCTCTTTAGACCAAATCAATTAAGCTTTTGAATTTGAATCAAGGATTGAATTTGGAAAAACTTGAATAAATGATGACAATTTTCATTTTTGGGTGAACTATCCCTTTAACAGTAGTGAAACGGGAGCAACTTATAAAAATTATAGTTGTTCATATATAATATATGTAATTTATAATTTTTGAAAAAGAAGCAGAATAAGACAAATACGAAAGAGATACAAATTAAACTCATTTTTCAGATATAGTAGGCTTACTTGACATATTTATTTAACATCTTTTGTTGGTTAACATTAATGACACGGATAGGTACTCAATTAGGAACGCTGTCCCTTTAAGACGGAAGGCATGCATGTAATACTGACACACGCTCAGTTTTCACCCACCTGTTTACGTTAACTTAATCCATAACCGACTGTATTTACGTGAGATACTCTACACGATAGACATTTGGACTGCTGTGTGTGTATTTGAGCGCTGGTCAAGACAGTAGCCTATAGGATGTATTTTGAATGTCTGGTAGTCCTCAAATAACATTATAGTCCCGTCTCGTCTTGTTAACGAAGTCGTGGCATAAATTTCGACAATTTCCAACAAGTGAAATTCCCGCTCAGCTGTCAACTCATCATCATAGGTAAGTCGCAATGGCAAAGAATAAAACTATAGGCTTACATAAAAATGAATAGACTATATTGGCCTATACACTAAATATATTTCACTTAAATCATTGACAAATTAACAAAACGAAAGAAAAAAAAAATGTGCTGAGTTTCGGTTCATTGTGACGCGATCCAAAGTTCACGCAAAGGAAAACGAGACGGCAGAAAGCAGTTTTATTTATTTTGCAAAAGCTCGACAGTTTTGAATTTTGAATGTTTTGCTTCTATCTGTATAACCAACCAGCGTTGATATGACCATATCGCGCCGACACAGACACAACATATTTTGCGACATTGCAGCCTGTTCATTATCAATATAAAATACAGTTAAAGAAACATATAAAAAGTTGCACTGCTCTGTTGTGTTCAGCGTGACCACACTGTGCTGATATAGCCGATGTGAAGGAGTGAAGTACAAAGCCTAGGCTATAACATAATAATATTTTAGCATCCAGATTTTTTGAGTAAAGAAAATGCTGTACTTTATTATTATTATAGGCAAAGAAAAGGTTTAAAAATAACGTTATTAACCGGTATTTTTTCTAGGCAAACCGGTTTCGGAACGATAATAATACAGAGGAACACAAATGTTAAAATATCGATTCTGCTCGCAGTGAACCGATTGAATTTATTTTTTTCGTTTTCAAGCCCTGGTTATAAAACAGATAGTTCCGGTCCTTGATTCTGATTGGCTGAGCCGCGTTCAAAGCTGTTGTAAATGACTCTACAAAGTAACATACACCTTTGTTTACGTTTGTCTGTTGCTCGGCAACCACTTTGTTGCAACCACAACTGATTCTGAGGAGCTACATTGTTTGGTGGAAGAACACTGTTTTTATTAATATCATTACACTTTATTTGCTCTGTTTTATTTTGTGAAACCTTACTACGTATATGGAATAACCGTTTTATAAAAGCAGTAAGCCCCGTGAAGCCGTGGTTTACAGTGAATTTATAACAGCTTTGCTTCGTGCCTAACAACGCCCCTTAGCTGTTATAAATTCACTGCTTCTTGGGGCTTATTGCTTTATTTGAACACACTCGCTGTGAGCACTAGTCACTAGTGACCATCGTCCCGAGCCTCACTGACCTTCACACCTGTCGTTCTGCAGGAAGTATCCAGGAGGACAGATGCACCTGTAGGAGCCGTCCAGATTCTGGCACGTTCCCGGGCCACAGGTACCGGGGCTGATCAAACACTCGTTGATGTCTGAGCAGAAGAGACGTGATAATAAATACACACACACACATGCATTGGAGGTCCAGCAGAGCAGCTTCAGGACTCACCCACGCACATCCGGCCATCAGGAGATAGTTTATACCCGTCTAGACACACGCACACAAACGAGCCCACCGTGTTGATGCAGTTTCCGTTCCGACACAAGCCCCGGAGCGACGTGCACTCGTCTGTGTCTGAACGACGCAAACAAAACACAGCCGTTAAAGGATAAGTTCACTTCCAGATTAAAAATGTCCTGATAATATAATCAACCCGTGTCATCCAAGATGTTCATGTCTTTGTTTCTTCAGTCGCAAAGAAATTACGTTTTTTGAGGAAAACATTCCAGGACTTTTCTCCATATAGTGCACTTCAATGGTGGCCAACGATTTGAACATCAAAATGCAGTTTCAAAGAGCTCTACATGATCCCAGCCGAGGAATGAGGGTCTTATCTAGCAAAACAATCGCTCATTTTCTGAAAAAAATTTATATTTATACACTTTTTAACCACAAATGCTCAGCTAGCGTTAGCTCTGCAATGCGCATGCGTGACGTAGGCGGAAGCACCGACCCAGTGTTTACAAAGCCAACGTGCAAAAAAAAGTCAATGCCCTTTACAAAAAAAGGTAAAACAATGATGTTGAAGGATTTTAAAGTTGGAGGAGAAAATGAGATGGAGTTTTTAACCGAAGTACAAAGATGAAGAACTAACCGCGCGTGACCTTTCTAACAGGATTACGTAATGTGCGACAACGTGCATAGCAGAGCTAGAGCAAGCCGAGCATTTGTGGTTAAGAGAAAGAAAGAAATATTAATTTAAAAAGAAATGACTGATTGTTTCGCTAGATAAGACCCTTATTCCTCGGCTGGGATTGTTTAGAGTCATTTGAAGCTGCATTTTGGACTTTCAAATCATTGGCCACCATTGAAGTCCACTATATGGAGAAAAGTTTTTGAATGTTTTCCTCAAACTTAATTTCTTTGTGACTGAAGAAAGAAAGACATGAACATCTTGGATGACATGGAGGTGAGTGAACTTATCCACAAACACATGTCTGTCTGCTGTGGAATTAATAAATATTCTACACTTATTTATAAACTTTTAAATAACAGCTACATGCTTCAAGTCAACAGGAACGCAATAATGATGGTAAAAAAACAGTATCATCATTAAAACACCACTCGTTTAACACTTGTGTGTGTGTACCGATGCAGTCGTTGTTGTGTGACAGCTGGAATCCTGGGTAACACAGGCAGTTGTAGGAGCCCACAGTGTTCTTACAGGTTCCATTTCCACACGGCTGACGCTCGCACTCGTCCACATCTGAACACAGACCACAGACGGTCGGTTAGTTATGAACACAGACCACAGACGGTCGGTTAGTTATGAACACAGACCACAGACGGTCAGTTAGTTATGAACACACAGACCACAGATGGTCGGTTAGTTATGAACACAGACCACAGGTGGTCGGTTAGTTATGAACACGCAGACCACAGACAGTCGGTTAGTTATGAACACAGACCACAGACGGTCGGTTAGTTATGAACACACAGACGGGCGGCTCGTTATGGTTATGAACACACAGACCACAGACGGTCGGTTAGTTATGAACACAGACCACAGATGGTCGGTTAGTTATGAACACTGAGACCACAGACGGTCGGTTAGTTATGAACACAGACCACAGATGGTCGGTTAGTTATGAACACTGAGACCACAGACGGTCGGTTAGTTATGAACACAGACCACAGATGGTCAGTTAAGTTATGAACACGGATGGTCAGTTAGTTAGTAATTAACACAGACGGACAGTTATTTATTAACATAAACCATCAGTTAGTTATGAACATAGACCACAGACGATTAGTTGGTTATGAACACAGACCCCAGAAGGTTAGTTAGTTATCTACATGAGGATGTACCACAGACAGACATATGAGCAGACAGACAGACAGACAGATGGGTGTGTGAGGCTGATCTCTCACCGATACACAGGTCTGGCGTGGATTTGAAGCCGTTGGGGCAGATGCAGCGGTAACTACCCACCATGTCAATACACTGACCAGGACTGCAGATGTTTGGATTCTCAGCACACTCATTACGATCTGAGAGGAAGAGTCAAACATCATCATCATCATCATCATCATCATCATCACACACACTATGAGCAATATGAGATATTTCCATTACACACACACTCACCGACACACTGCTGGGTGGGAGTTTGCCGGTATCCAGGTTTACACTCGCAGCGGAAACTTCCAGGAACGTTCAGACAGACGGCGTTCTGCTGACACACCAGCCCATTCTGACACTCGTCAATATCTGCACACACATCATTCACAGAGCGCTGAGAGTGAATCATCTTATTTCATTCGCACAGATTGTCACAGATCCTGTCACATTTTTTGTTTGTTATTGCAGATTTTACTCTCCAGAGGGGCGTAACATGGACTCTTATTTGATAAAATACAGTCGTATCAAAGCGTTTCGGGGATATGTTTCACTATATTATAATGTTTGTTTATTATTTATTGAAATAAAACCATGAAATGTCATGATTTAAGGTTTTAAATTACTAACAGACATTTTATTTTCATAACAGGCTGACAGAGATATATGCAAACATATGATAATCTAAAATAAACAGGTATAATATTTAGAGCCCTTACCCTCACAGATCAGCAACTTGTCATTATAGACAAAACCCATCGGACATTCACAGCGGAAACTGCCGATCATGTTGATACACACGCCGTTCTCACACACACCAGGAATCTCACGGCACTCGTCGATGTCTGCGGTTCACACAGACACACACACACACACACACACACACACAGAGGATGGATGTGAAGTCTCGCAGACACAGAACTGTGTTTGAATGTCTTTGAGTGTGTCTGTGTGTTTACCAATGACTTGACCGGTGTAAATGTCAATGAAATATCCAGGTCTCTCACTTCCACACAGCACAGCGAACTCATCTGCAGCAGAGAACAGCATTACTGTCATGACTGTGTGTTTGTGGGATTTTTTAAAATCGATTTAAGGCTTTTTAAGACCTGCACAAAATTAAATGTATGAGAGGTAGGGAAAAGTCAATTAAAATACAGATTCTGACAAAACCTAAAACAAAACAAAAAAATCTTATAAAACATTTTAAGAGTCACAGTTATAAAAGATTATATTTATATTCATTTGAAAAAAAGAAAGAAAATTAGTGCTGTCAAACGATTAATCGTGATTAATCGCATCCAAAATAAAAGTTTTGTTTACATATGTGTGTGTACTGCGTATATTTATTATGTATATATAAATACACACACATGCATGTATATATTTCAGAAAAATATGCTTATATATCAAATATATTTTTTATATAATATAAATTATATGAACATAAATATATACATGTAAATACATGTACATATTTTCAAAATATATACTGTATGTGTGTGTGTTTATATATACATAATAAACATACACAGTACACACATATATTATGTAAACAAAAACTTTATTTTGGACGCGATTAATCGTTTGACAGCACTTATGAAAATATATATTTCAAATTATATATATGTATATACACACACACACACATAAATATATATATATTTATATACACTCACATATATACATATATATGCAATAGCACCATGAAACACACAGCCCTCATATTTAATAAAATCATAGCCTTTTAAAGTTAATCATCACATTAACCCATAGTAAAATTCCTGTTTTTCTGTCCAACAATTTAAAACCTATTGAAATTATAACTAATTTTCTTGACAATATAAGATCTTTAGGCCTTTTTTATAGCCTTAAACTTGGTAAAAAAAATAAATGTAAGATTTTAAAGACCCTGGTTCATTGCCAAATCCCTGACAATATTCAAGAAATGGATAAAAACCCCTCTCTCATGCATTTCACCATTTCTTCAACCCCTCTCTGTTCTCGTCTAGACATAAAGACGTTTGAAACTTTCTCATGCTATTTCCTCCTCAGATGAATGGCTTGTTGTATTCCTCATGTGCTTCAGATGAAAGCTTGTGCTAAATGAATGAATGTTAGTGTGTGTCTCACTGGTGCTGGGGACGGGACACTTCTCGCAGGGTTTATTCCAGGCCCGACCGATGTTGTATGAGCAGCAGCAGAACTTCTTGGTCATGTTGAAGGTCAGCTCTCCATCACATGTGGCGTTATAAGAGTAGTAGTTCCTGTAGCACAAGCTCTTCCTCATGTCTGAACACACAGCACAACAAACGCGTCACAGTCTGCTCTGAGGGAAACCGCTGGCGTGATGCGTGTAGCGTGACTCACCCATGCAGTTGTTTCCTCCGTTGATCTGCATGTACTCCGGAGGGCAGATGCAGGTGTAGTTCCCAATGGTGTTGTAACACTGACCCGGACCACAGATGCCGGGATGCTCACACTCATCCACATCTACACACACACAATTAATCAATATTTTAAGGCAGTGGCTATTTGCACTAAGTGTAAATAGTATATTTTCTTAGCAATAGATGCTATTTACACTAAGTGCAAATAGCAATGGATTCTATTTACACTAAGTGCAAATAGCAATGGATTCTATTTACACTAAGTGCAAATAGCAATGTATTCTATTTACACTGTGCAAATAGCAATGGATTCTATTTACACTGTGCAAATAGCAATGGATTCTATTTACACT
>NW_015626381.1:1044214-1044878 GCF_001515625.1 Sinocyclocheilus rhinocerous
TGTGTGTGTGTGTGTGTGTGTGTGAGCGAGTGAGTGTGTGTGTGTGTGTGTGTATGTGTGTGTTGTAGATCTACCCTCTAGTATCACAGTGATGGGATTGGGTCGGAATCCTTCTCCTCCAGGACAAAGAATCCTGTACGCCGCTGAGAGAAACAAACAACACATCAGAGAATGATAAATATACCAACAACTATAATGATAATCATTAATGATAATTATAACAATAACCAGTGTCAGGTAGCAACCGCTTACATGTAATCTAGATTATGTAATCGGATTCCAAAAATTAAAGATTTGTAATTAGATTACATTACATTTTAAAATACTCGTATTCGGACAACAGTTACTTTTTTTATTGATTAAACGATTACATATTATTCACATGGTCACATGACATGCAGGTAAACAGGTATAACATTTCATTTTTTTAAGTGTTTTATTTTGATTGTTTTAATATTAAAAAGATTTATTTTAATTGTACATTTTTATGATTTAATTAATTATTAGCTGTTCATTAAACTCATGATGTAAACCTAGGTGTAATGTTATGTGTGTGCTTGTGTGTGTGTGTGCGCGCGCGTGTGTGTGTGCGCATGTGTGTGCTTGTGTGTGAGTGGATGTGTGGATGTGTGTGTGTGTGTGTGTGTGTGTGTGTGTGCGTGTG
>NW_015626381.1:1044967-1047080 GCF_001515625.1 Sinocyclocheilus rhinocerous
GTGTGTGTGTGTGTGCGCGCGCGCGCGTGTCTCACTGGAGTTGAGCGGCGGACAGGTCTCGCAGGGTGACCCCCAGGCCTGACCCAGAGAGCAGCAGCAGGACGCTTTGGAAACTCCCACTCCGATCTCGGTCGAGCAGTGCAGACTGTCGGAGAAATCGCCGCGATATCGCACCTCCAGATAGCAGTTTCCAGAGCGAGTGTCTGCAAGACAGACAGACAGAAGTCATCATGAGTGCTGCGGTGCAGGCAGCAGCGGCTGCATCTGCTTGGGTTCAGGCATCTCACCGACGCAGCCGACTCCGGTGGGGTTGAGCTCGAAGTCCGGCGGACAGCTGCAGATGTGACTGCCCGGCGTGTTCACACACAGGCCGCTGATGCAGGTGGTGGGGCTGGTGCACTCGTCCACATCTGACACAGAACGCAAAGAGAACAGAGGGATCAGAGGAGAGGTCAAACGTGTCAGTGTCTGGTGTGCAGTGCTGGGAAGGTTACTTTGGAAATGTAATAGGTTACAGATTACAAGTTACCCTATCTAAAATGTAATAAGCAGTGTAAGTATTTCAATTACTTTATTAAAGTAAAGTGACTGATTACATTTGATTACTTTTCTAAATTTCTAAAGAATGTTTTCAACTGTTAATCATTTTTAAACATGTAAAGTAGGCAGGTTAATCTCACAGTAGAACTCAACACTGATTACTGTCAGAGAATCCTTCATCACTTGAATTAAGATTAAAATAATTTAATTTTAAAGCACAGCCACCACAAAATCAGACTTACTTTGAGATCATTCTGAGGTTAAATACTGATTTAAGATCATAACAAGAAATAGTTTAGTAACTATGATACTGATTTTGAAATCAAATCTTTGTATAGCTATGACAGAAAACACTGGCATCTAACAATGCTTAAAACAGTTAATCTTAAAAAATAAAGGAAATAAAACAGTTATCGAATAATCATGTGTCCTATTCTGTGTCCTAAAATCCTGGTGACTTATATTTTAGAGCAGTCAATGCAATTTATGAAAGAAGTCAGCTAAATCTGTATGTGGGGGTGTGTGTGGAAAAAATTCAGATGTATCTCCCTTTGTAATTGTTAACAAATTTTCATAAGTAACTGTAATTGAATTAAACATTTATTCTCAGTAACTGTAATTGAATTAAACATTTATTCTCAGTAACTGTAATTGATTACAGTAGCATTTATTTTGTAATTTAGTTACATGTAACTAGTTAGTTCCCAGCACTGCTGGTGCGTGAGCTGACCCCAGACCTGTGCAGTTTCCTCCGCTGTGGTCCAGCTCGTACCCGGGGTCACACAGGCACCGGAACAGACCCGGGATATTGCGGCAGCGGCCGTTCACGCAGATGTCTGCAAACGTGCACTCGTCTATGTCTGTGGAGACACACACACACAACAGCTGTGGTGCATTATGGGTCTTGATCTGGAGGAACTGGACTCACAGGAAGCTGCAGAACCGCCCCGCTCGGAGGCACAAACACACACAGATACACAGATATACACTCCCATAAACACACACACACACTCACTCAAGCGCACACACACACACACAGATATACACTCCCATAAACACACTCACACAATCACTTACTCACGCATATGCATAAGAAAGCAGAGCCGCTGGATCATTGAGGTCCAGTGAAAGAGCACAACCAAACAACAACCTAAAGTCAACATGAAGCAGCATTCACAGGCAATCCAGACGGGATATTCAGTGGGAATAAAGCAAGACTAGATTGATTTGATACATCAGGATTTTAATGGATTATAAGAAGTTGCCTTTAATATTAATAGGGATATTATGATCAGTTATTTTAATTAATTAAGAAGAGATACGTTTTAACACCTGTTTTTAACAAGAATGAAAACATTAATGATAATTATTAACAATAAATATAATGATATGACGGTCATCAACAATAAATATGATAACTGTAATATAACAATAACTATAAAGATAATCATTACTGATAACAGTAATATTAAATCATTAACAATAATTATGATGATAGTTATGATGATAGACAGACACAGACAGGAAAGACAGACAGACAGGTAAGACAGACAGACAGACAGACAGACACAGG
>NW_015626381.1:1047508-1055594 GCF_001515625.1 Sinocyclocheilus rhinocerous
AGACAGACAGACAAACAGACAGACAGACAGGTAAGACAGACAGACAGTCAGAAAGACAAACAGACAGACAGGTAAGACAGACAGACAGGTAAGACAGACAAACCGACAGACAGACAGGTAAGACAGACAGACAGACAAACAGACAGACAGACAGGAAAGACAGACAAACAGGTAAGACAGACAGACAGGTAAGACAGACAGTCAGACAGACAGACAGACAGGTAAGACAGACAGACAAACAGACAGACAGACAGGTAAGACAGACAGACAGACAGACAGACAGACAGACAGGAAAGACAGACAGACAGACAGACAGACAGATAGACACAGAAGATAAGACAGACAGACAGACAGGTAAGACAGACAGTCAGAAAGACAAACAGACAGACAGGCAAGACAGACAGACAGATAGACAGGTAAGACAGACAAACAGACAGACAGGTAAGACAGTCAGACAGACAGACAAACAGACAGACAGGTAAGACAGACAGACAAACAAACAGGTAAGACGGACAGACAGACAGACAGACAGACAGACAGGTAAAACAGACAGACAGACATACAGGTAAGACAGACAGGTAAGTCAGACAGACAGACACAGACAGGTAAGTCAGACAGACAGACACAGACAGGTAAGTCAGACAGACAGACGGACAGACAGACAGACAGCAAGGCAGATGGACAGACAGACAAACAGACAGACAGATGGACAGACAGACAAGTAAGACAGGTAAGATAGACAGGAAAGACAGACAGGTAAGACAGACAGACAGACAAGTCAGGAGGAGTGTCTCACCTTCACAGGCTTTCCTGTCTGCGGTGGGGATGAAGCCCATGTCACACTCACAGCGGTATCCACCCGCGACGTTCAGACAGTGTCCGTTCTCACACAGATTCACGTTCTCCGCACACTCATCCGTGTCTACAGGACACACACATGCATTAACAGCGGCATCACGTCGTGTGTGTGTGTGTGTGTGTGTGTGTGTGTGTGTGAGTCCGTACCGACGCAGTAGAAGCCGTCTCCAGTGAATCCCTCTTTGCACAGGCAGCGGTAGGAGCCCATGGTGTTCATGCAGTCTGCGCTGGGGCTGCACAGGTGCTTCCCGTTAGAACACTCGTCCAGATCTGAAACAGGAAACAGGAAACAGCTCTGCTGCACACCTGACCAACATCAGTCCAAACACAGCAGGTCACGAGTGAGAGAGCGAGAGTTCGTACCTGTGCATCTGATCCCGTTCCCGATCCAGCCCGGAGCGCAGCTGCATCTGAAGCTGCCGGCGGTGTTCGTACAGCTCGCGTGTCGGTCGCAGTTATGAGCGCCGATCTCACACTCGTTAATATCTAAATCACACACACACACATTTACATAAAGATTTCTTTAAAAGCCTTAATTCAAAAGTTAGAATCCATGAACTAAACCAACAAAACTCGAATCAAAGTTCGTTATAAACTTTGATTTGATGCAAAAAAGTATTTGGAAATACTTAACCGCTTTAATGAGGGGAAAAAATTACAATCCCGTGAAGAATTGCAAATGACTTAATGGAGTTAAAAACTATATTCAGATATTGAAATATTAATGTAAAGTTATTGATCGTATCTATCGAAATATATTTTAAGATTTTTGCAAACTATGTATAAATATTTTGGTAACACTTTACAATAAGGTTCCATTTGTTAACATGAACTAACAATGAAAACAACTTCTAAAGCATTTATTAATATTAGTTCATGTTAATTTCATCATTTACTAATACACTATTAAAATAAAAACTTGCATGAACAGTTGTATCGAACTAATGTTAACAAAGATTAATAAATACTCTAACAAATGTATTGCACATTGTTAGTTAATGATAGTTCATGCATTAACTAATGTTAACTAATGGGACCTTACTGTAAAGTATATATATATATATACACATATTTTTGTATTTTTTTACAAATATATATTTTGTATTTTTTACTTTTGCCATGATTTGTTTGTCATCACTCTGATTGGTGGAATATTCTGCACAGAATCATGGGTAATATAGTTTTCACCACAAATTGTGCTGTTAAAAATAAGTTGCGAACGAATGGCTTCAACAAAAGCAAATGCCATTGATTAACAACCTCTGTGCAGGTTCGTCTTTAAAGGTTTATAAGTTATTAAAAATCAATTATAAAACGGATAGTTCCGGTCCTTGATTCTGATTGGCTGAGCCGCGTTCGAAGCTGTTGTAAATGACTCTACAAAGTAACATACACCTTTGTTTACGTTTGTCTGTTGCTCGGCAACCACTTTGTAGCAACCACAACTGTTTCTGAGGAGCTACATTGTTTGGTGGAAGAATACTGTTTTTATTATCATTACACTTTATTTGCTCCGTTTTATTTTGTGAAACCTTACTACGTATATGGAATAACCGTTTTATAAAAGCAGTAAGCCCCGTGAAGCCGTGGTTTACAGTGAAATTATAACAGCTAAGGGGTGTTGTTAGGTACGACACGAAGCGGAGTTCTTGGGGCTTATTGCTTTATTTCACAGTGGAGAAAATGAATAAAGTTTTTACTTTGCGCTCTATTGTGATGGACACGTGACATCATTTCCTGTTGCAGGGCCTGAAATAATTGCGTCTGCTTAATCCCAGGATCCCGCGAGCGGTCAGTGTCCGTCTAATGAGATGTTTAACGAGCGTGTCACTGAACGTGTCTGATGAAGTTCAGCTGTGAGCCCTTCACATTCTGTTCCTTCATCGAGTCTCATTAGACTGCAGCTCTCCGTCTGTCCTCAAATAACCGGAGCGGAGCGACCTCTCCGTCTGCCTGCGCTTTTATTAGAGCAAATCTAATCCGCAAAATATGCACAGCACACATACAGCTAACAGCGATAAAACCAGGAGGAAATAATTGAGTGCTTCGGTGTTTACTCCAAAATAAACCACTTAACTGGCCTGATGGGAACCGTGCTCAGATTAACAAGCTTACGTCATTATGGCGTCAGTCAAATTATACAGAATTAACACACAAACACATGAAGTGCTGAAAGAGAATGAAGCTACATGACAAATGTTTCTCTACAGCAGGGCACACATATAAATCACTGAACATGTGAAACAGAATAAATGCACAGCACATGACAGACTTAAAAATTAATAAAACACTGAAAATTAATTCATAAACGTGTAAATTTAAAATTAATTATTTTAAAGTAAAAACAATTTTTAAAACACTTGCTAAACACCATTAATTCATAAAAATGCTAAATTAAAATACATTAATTAAAATAATAATAAAAATAATAATTAAATCCAGTTTAAATTTTAAATAAATTATTTTAAAATCAAAATCAAAATACAAAACTAACTATTAATTAAATCATAAAAATGTCAAATATAAGTGATTTTGAAATAAATCAAATTAAAACTTTTTTTTTAAATATTTTAGTTACATGAAATAAAATACATTTGAATAAACTCAAATAAATTTTTCATTTTCTTTTAGTTTAACTTGATGTACCAAAACAGCTCAAACTAAAACTGAAATAAACATTTATAAAAACCTATTTTAAAATTATTTTAAAGTGTCTGTATCACTTAAAAAAAAAACTAATAAAAATGACAAAAACACAAAAAAATTACTACAGAATGTAACTAAAATTAATATATGACAATGAAAAAGATCAAAATTAAAACTAATTCAAAACATAAACAAAAAACTATAACTGTCACAATTAAACTACAAAAATCATCAAGGAACCAGAAACATGCAAATGTGTTGTTGAATTACCGAAATATTAACTTTACAAGATCACATATTTTACACCTTTCTGGAGTTTTATTTTAGGTTTTGATGTCCTTAAGAATATATATTTGTGGTATAAGTACTAAAAACCATCTCAATATATTTTTACAGCTCCTCTCTCAGGAGCTCTGCTGAGAACAGGTCGATTTTGGCCTGTCTAATTAATATTCATGAGCCTCTCTTCTGATTGGCCTGTTGTTTTCTGAGTGACGCACGGCCAGGCCAACCACAGGTAACTAGGGTCATGTATGCTGTAGCCTGCTGTGGATTGGTGATACTCACAAGTAAGGTCAATAGAAACACATGGTCACTGCGTTTATGTATGGCGTTTGAGGTAATTTGTGAATTCTTAAACAATTTGCAACTGTTGCTATTATTACACTTGTAATACAACACTTTGTATTATGCTTGTTATAGAGTGTGTGACGTCACGTGCACTACGGTTGACGTGGTTGTCACGGCGACCGTCACAGCCCTACTGTGCAATGATGTAGTTTCCTAACATCCAGACTGAACAGCGTTTTCTCGGCATGTTTCCGTGTTGTTGTTGCTCAGCAATGGCATGGACGCGATGTTGTCTGAGGTTTGGCAAAAGGAGAGTGGGGCGGTGGGCGGTGCTCGGGGTGGTGACTGAAGGTAGTGACTGTGTAGTTCTGACATCACCTTTTTACGGAAGTCACAACGGTTCGTGAAAAATCACAGCTACTTTATGCAGGCTGTGCGCATTTTACTGTGGACTGACTGTTTTGAAAATTATATGATAGTTACATAGCCCCTAGACCGCAGTTATCGTGAAAAAAGCCAGGAAGTTTCAGTTTTGACAATATGGGACCTTTAAAATCTCAATCAGGATTCAGCTGACAAAAAGATTGGGAATCCCATCATTTAAATGCACTTCTATTCTGTTTCTATTGGTGTTTCAGACACACTTCAGTACAACTTTATTGAGTTGGATCGTCACAAATGCTGCAGATGCATTTTTAACAAACCAGAGACATAAAAATCACCTTCACTGATCCTGAAACACTGGAATACTCTGTCACGGGGGGTGTGTGTGTGTGTGTGTGTGTGAGTGTGAGTGTGTGTGAGAGTGTGTGTGTGTGTGAGTGTGAGTGTGTGTGTATGTGTGTGTGTGTGTGTGTGTGTGTGCTGACCCCTGACCTCGAACACTTAGCCCCACCCCTGACACTGATGCCCACTGATGATGTCACTCTTATTTACACACGTGCCGACGGCCAATTAAAACACACGTGATGACCTTCACACACTCATCAATCACTGATGCGGCTCTCCCACAATCCAACACAACTCAAATAAACGATCTTCAGTTCGTTACCATCACACATCAGTCCCATCATGCCTGGAAAACATCACTTTAAATGAAGCTCGCGTCTGGACGTTTATAAATGACAGACATTAAAATCATCACCAGTAAAAATACACAGAGAAACAAACGGCTGCAGATGTGCGCAAGACGCTTTCAGGATGAAAATGTGAAAGAAATTAGAAATAAAAACTCAACAAGCAGCGAATCCGAACGGGCCAGAGGATTCAGACCGCCGCTTCAACTGCTTTTAACTGCGTTTAATCCCAGATTTTTCCCAGACATGAAAATATCCAAATGATGTGTCATTAGTAACCCTTTGAAATAATCAATAATTATTATTATGCTTTTTTTTTTTGGAAAAGTGTGTGAAAAATTGTGTTATAAAACAGATAGTTCCGGTGCTTGATTCTGATTGGCTGAGCCGCGTTCGAAGCTGTTGTAAATGACTCTACAAAGTAACATACACCTTTGTTTACGTTTGTCTGTTGCTCGGCAACCACTTTGTAGCAACCACAACTGTTTCTGAGGAGCTACATTGTTTGGTGGAAGAATACTGTTTTTATTAATATCATTACACTTTATTTGCTCTGTTTTACTTTGTGAAACCTTACTACGTATATGGAATAACCGTTTTATAAAAGCAATAAGCCCAAGAAGCTGTGGTTTAGTGAATTTATAACAGCTTCACGGGGCTTATTGCTTTATTTTATGGTCGGTCACAATTGTGCGTGTACTGAATTAACATATTTCTGCAGTCATAAAAATTGTTATATATCTTAGTCCAGCTATTTTAAACCATTTGATCACATTCTAGGGTTACTATTATGCATTAAAAAAAACTTATACAA
The DNA here is from genome assembly GCF_001515625.1 of Sinocyclocheilus rhinocerous. NCBI lineage: Eukaryota > Metazoa > Chordata > Actinopteri > Cypriniformes > Cyprinidae > Sinocyclocheilus > Sinocyclocheilus rhinocerous. The sequence continues at coordinate 1,053,473 of NW_015626381.1, forward strand.
CACTAATAGGAAAACTGAGATAAAATACAAAAAATACAACCATCAACCTATTTCAAAATTGTTACTTTTTTGTAACATATATCGTCAAATTGTTATATTAGTGCTACCAGTGCTGCTACAACAATATTGTAACTTATTTGTTACATTTGAACTTTTAATTTAGTGCAAACATTTTAGTGCAGCTTTCACTAAGAACTGCAATTGGATTTATATGTATACTTAAATACATGTTTACTCAGTCTGTGACCACACTCAACAAAACTGAATATATGTGAATTCATATATTAATACTAGACACCTCAACGATAACGTGGACCAAAAATCTTTGTCATGTCTTTATGTTAACATACTTTACTAGCCTTTTGTTTAAGAGCTTTCTCTTCTCAAGGTGCAAACAGTAAGTAAACTGCTTTGATCATGTAACAATCTGCACTAACCGTGTGAAACTGCAAATATTTAATTGAGACCCTTTATTTTTCTATATTTGCAGGGAGTGCACTAAAACATCAGTCAGTAATGTTTTTAGAGCTTTATAAATGACAACCTTTTTTACGGTCACTATTGTGGGATTAAATGGGTTAAGCGGCTCTAATGGGCCGTTTCGTTAGCCACTGATCAGCGCTCAGGAATCTGGGCCGAATATCTTCCAGCGTTCAGCTCGCGAGAACATGAGGCGCCTCAGGATTCCTGCGCACTGACTCAGACGAGGAAAACATGCTCCGAAACACGGAAAATATGAGCGAGAGACTGAGAGAGAGATAAACAGAGACCGACTCAACTGACACTACCTAACAACCACCCAGGACACCCTAGCAACACACTTACTACACTCTAAGAATCATGTGTGACCCTCGAGCACAAAACCAGTCATAAGGGTCAGTTTATTTAAATTTAGATTTATACATCATCTGGAAGCTGAATAAATGCTTTCCATTGATGTATGGTTTGTTAGGATCGGACAATATTTGAAAATCTGGAATCTGAGGGTGCAAAAAAATCTAAATATTGAGAAAATCATCTTTAAAGTTGTTCAAATGAAGTTCTTAGCCATGCATATTACTAATCAAACATGTTTTTTTTCTTCTTTCTTTTGACATAGTGCATGTTCAGATTTAAAAGAAAACGTTAAAATGAAAACGAAAACAGGAAACATAAAATTAAAACCTAATTCAGAATATTAAAGGGTCATGAAACCCCAGACCACTTTTTCTGAGATTTTAGCAGAGGTGTTTGTGTTGCACATCATAGTAGACAATGTTAGCATCCGTTAATATTAACTGTTGGAGAAAACGGGTTAATTTTTAAGGTTTTTGGCGCTATTTTTGTCTTCCGGGTTTAAAATCTACATCGTGTTGATGTCACAGTGGCAAAGGACTATAGTATTTCGATGACGTGTCAGTGTCTCATAATTATTAATGAGACTGCGTGTTCTTATCCTATGAGAAGACGCTTCGCTTAATTATTCACAACAGCATGTGTTGATTTGCTATGACAGACGCTTCAGACTGAGATCGTGCACACTAACTGAGAGAAGCGTTCATGGATCGAAGGAGAGCGTTTGTTTTTGCTTTGTAAGAGTTCGGCACAAACGCGATTCACTTCGTGAGTGTAACCGGTTTTTACAGCTCCTTGACGCAACCCATCAAAAGGCTTATAAACACCGCAAAAATAAGCCTTAAAAGTTATTAGAGGTGCAACAGCGCATTCATATATGAGTGCAAATGGCTGTGCATTTATTTATGTTTTTAACTCGATGGGAGTGAAATGAAACGATCTGAACCTTAAGCTGTGTGTTATCTGTCTCCACTCTTCCCCCTCCGATTCACAGCGCACCACGCACCAGTTTTTTAAAACTGTGGTGAGAACTAACCAGTGCTGAAACGGGGGGGTTTCATGACCCTTTAACAAAAAGTGTAATAGTTTAAGAATGGCACTGAAGTAACAGCAATTCAGATGCATACTAGAATGAAGCACTGAAGAATGTAAACTATAACGGTACATTTCGAACTCTGATCAGATCAGATGATGTTCTAGTATTGACTAGAGTCAACAGGAGAGAGAGAGTGTGTGTGTGTGTGTGTGTGTGTGTGAGAGTGAGAGAGTGTGTGTGTGTGTGAGTGTG
>NW_015626381.1:1055627-1057879 GCF_001515625.1 Sinocyclocheilus rhinocerous
GTGTCTGTGTGTGTGTGTGTGTGTGTGTGTGTGTGTGTGAGTGTGTCTGTGTCTGTGTCTGTGTGTGTGTGTGTGTGTGTGTGTGTCTCACCTGTACAGCCGGTTGTCCCTTTCCTGACAGAGAAGCCGAGGTCACAGTGACAGATGAACGAGCCCTTGGTGTTTTCACACTTCCCGCTCAGACAGATGTTTGGATTCAGCTCACATTCATTCACATCTGACACACACACACACACACACACACAGAATAAAGTTACACAGAAGTAAAAAAAAGAGACATTTGACATTTAACATAGTACTGAGTAAGTACCTTATTTCTAGTTTTAACGTGAAATAAGCATGAATTAACATCTCGTGCCTCGTGTAATCGCACCATCAGTGTTTCGCTCGTGGAAAGATGTGATTAAAACAGCTTGTAAACAAAATGTCACGCAGGCAAGTCATCAGTGTCCACAGCTCGTTATTTGCTAGAGAAATAAAGTCTAGAGAAGAGCATTTCGTGAAATATTAGACTATATAGCTACTCATTATATTTTACTTGATGTCTTAATCATTTAATGTATATTTAAATAAATCTTTAATGAAACAAGTTATGACAGCCACTGTGTAAATGATAATATTTCAACAACAAATAGAAATTGTATAATTTAGAAGTTAATTTAAAAACTGCACTGAGTGCAATTTACATGTTTGCATACAATTTTTTTATTTATTTGAGTGGTTATTATAGTTAAAAATAAATAGTAATTAAATTTAAGTTTGGACTCTGTTGTTAATTCTAACCTTATAGCAATGTAAACGGGCTCCCTATAGTTTAGAGCAGAAGCTGAGGTAGGTTTTTATAGATTTTTTCTGAATTTGTTCAGTAAAACATTGTTTAATTAAAAAAATATATATTTACAGTATATATAAAAAAAGAAGGCCTGTGTTATGGTGTGCACACAGTGCTCCAGTCTATTTCAGACACAGTACATGTTCAAATAACCATGCTAGCATTTGTGTGATGAATGCTGATGCTCTCCTGTCCTCAGCCTCATTATGAAAGAATGAATGAATGAGTGAAAGAGTGTGTGATTTACCCAGACATGATTTCATATCCTCAGACGACATGTAGCCGTCGAAACACAGGCACTGGAATTCCCCGGGGATGTTGGTGCACTGACCGCCGTGACAGATGTCAGGACTGTCCTCACACTCATCGATATCTACACACACACACACACACACCAGAGGCCAGAGGTCAGAGGTCAGCACAGCTTGAGTGTGTGTGTGTGTGTGTGTGTGTAATGTGCAGTGTGTGTGTGACCTGTGCAGCTCCTGAGGTCAGGCATTAGGGCGTAACCGCGGCGACAGCTGCACTCATAACTTCCCTCTGAATTGGTGCAGAACGTCTCACAGCCGCCGTTCTCAATGGTGCATTCATCGATATCTGAAACACACGCACACACACACACACACACACACACACACACACACAAACACACACACACACACACACAAACACACACAAACACACACGTCACTGACTGCGTTTACATGCATCAGATTCTGTTTAAAGTCCATACTTGGCCCCTCAGTAATACCGTATTGGCCCGATTATAAGACGACCCCCCCTTTTTCCAGATGTACCTTTTGAAAAAAGGCTTTTTTATAAGACGACCGCGTTTTTACAGATGTATTTCCAAGAAAAAAATATGGTCTTATATTCGGGACACTACGGTATTATGCATCCAGACGTGGGAATATTCCAGTATATGGCTGCTGTATGTTGATCTGCATGTGTGTTTCCTTTCCTGGGAGATTCCCAATGCTGCCACTGGTTATATACTGTACATACACTACCGGTCAAAAGTTTGGGATCAGTAAGACTTGTAATGTGTTTTAAATAAGTCTCTTCTGCTCATCAAGGCTGCATTTATTTGATCAGAAATACAGAAAAAAACAGTAATCTTGCAAAATGTTATTACAATATAAAATAATGGTTTCTATTTTAATATCTGTTAAACTGTAATTTATTTCTGTGATGCACAGCTGAATTTCCAGCATCATTACTCCAGAATAAAGTGTCACATGATCCTTCAGAAATCATTCTAATATGCTGATTTATTATTAGAATTATCAACAGTTGTGCTGCCAAATATTTTTTTTGGAAACTGCGATATTTTTTCAGGATTCTTTGATGAATGAAAAGTTAAAAAGAACAGCATTTATTCAAAATATAAATCTTTTCTAACAATATAAATCTTTGCTAT
>NW_015626381.1:1057899-1059036 GCF_001515625.1 Sinocyclocheilus rhinocerous
AAATCAGCATATTAGAATGATTTCTGAAGGATCATGTGACACTGAAGACTGGAGTAATGATGCTGAAAATACAGCTGCGCATCACAGGAATAAATTACAGTTTAACAGATATTCACATAGAAAAACATGATTTTACATCATAATAATATTTCACAATATTAATTTTTTTTCCTGTATTTTTGATCAAATAAATGCAGCCTTGATGAGCAGAAGCGACTCCTGTAAAAACATTAAAAATCATTCTAATCCCAAACTTTTGACCGGTAGTGTATGTTGGGGAAAAGCATCTGATGTGTAACATTATATTAGATCCGTGCAGTACAGTAGGTTTTAATATATAGTCCGTCTGTCAGAAAAGATCACTGTATCGCTATAAAAAATATAAATAACTCATTTTTGAAAATGTGCTCATTGTGACTAATTTTGCCAGCACAGGTCACATATTATTTTACTTGGTTTAATCACAGTGGCATCTTTTTGTCATGATGCACAACATATTTTGCGTTATATGGATGTTTACAGAAACCTCTGAGCTCTCTGAACATATAATGTACATATATAATAATTTTGCACACTATTGTTTCTTAGAATCCATATGTAATGATCAGGATCACTCAAAGATCCATTTTTAGGGCCGGTTTATAATGGGAAGGGTTCACGTCTCAGTAATAAATGTTCTTTAGGGAGTATTAATGTAAATATAGTGCACATGCAGAACATTTCAGCTTCTAGACTTCTTCAGTTTAGTTTACTGGGGTGAGAAAGTGTATATTTTTGGGCGAGAGTCCGTGTGTCTTACCGACGCAGGAGAGTCTGTCTTCGGTGGATTTGTAGCCGGTGTTGCAGGAGCACTGATAGCGTCCGATCATGTTCACACACTGACCGTTCCTGCACAGCTTGTCACTCAGTTCACACTCATTGATATCTGCAGAGAAAACACACAGTAAACACAACACTGAGCAAAAACTGTCAATTCAGGATGTGTTAGAAAAGGAAGGTTTTTGATGAAATTTACAACCCACCAAACTAAGGAGTGTTTCAAATCATCACATTAACAAACACACACTCTCTCTCTCTCTCTCTCACAAACGCACACACACACACACACACACACACACACACACACACTCTCACTCA
>NW_015626381.1:1059887-1061762 GCF_001515625.1 Sinocyclocheilus rhinocerous
TCACACACACACACACACAAACACACACACACTCTCACACACACACTCACACACACACACACTCTCTCTCTCTCTCTCACACACACACACACACACACTTTTTTGTGTTTGTTTTTGTGAAAAGTGGGGACTCTCCATAGGCGTAATGGTTTTTATACTGTACAGACCGTATATTCTATTGCCCTACACCAACACTGACCCAGGCAGGCGGAGCCGTCAGGAGCGATCTCGTGGCCCTCTGGACACTCGCAGCGGAAGCTGCCCTCAGTGTTGATGCATTCACCTCCTCTGCAGAGCAAAGGGTTGCGCTCGCACTCGTCGATGTCTGAAACACAACAGACACCATTTCATGAGTGATGCTGCAAAAGATGCGAGCCGCAACGCAACGGTCAAACGTGTCTGTCAAGTGCATGCTGACACGGAAAAGCAATGGAAAATCAGAAATCTGTGCAGAACTGCTACTGTATGTTTGCAAGATGCTGACAGACTGAAAGCTGCTGCTGCCGTTACACTGACAGTGTTCTTGACTTTTTGAGTTGACTTATGAAACTGAATGTCTAGAAATGGCTAGCATTTTTCTTGTTTTATATTATTTCTGAACATATACACTGCCGTTCAAAAGTTTGGGATCAGTAAGATTTTTTGTTTTATAATGGAGTCTCTTCTGCTCACCAATGCTGCATTTATTTGATCAAAAATACAGAAAAAATTTTAAATATTATTACAATTTAAAACAGCTGTTTTCTATGTGAATATCTGTTAAACTGTCATTTATTTCTGTGATGCGCAGCTGAATTTTCAGCATCATTACTCCAGTCTTCAGTGTCACATGATCTTCAGAAATCATGTTGTAGTTACATTTTTAGGTTGAATGTCACTGAAATTGAAATCTTAAATCGGTCAAACTTTCTGAAAAACAGTGTGTGAGAGTCTCACCCATGCAGTTCTTCATCATCATGAAGCCGCTTTTTAAAATATTATTACAATTTAAAACAGCTGTTTTCTATGTGAATATCTGTTAAACTGTCATTTATTTCTGTGATGCGCAGCTGAATTTTCAGCATCATTACTCCAGTCTTCAGTGTCACATGATCTTCAGAAATCATGTTGTAGTTACATTTTTAGGTTGAATGTCACTGAAATTGAAATCTTAAATCGGTCAAACTTTCTGAAAAACAGTGTGTGAGAGTCTCACCCATGCAGTTCTTCATCATCATGAAGCCGCTCTCGTATCCAGTGAAGCAATCGCACTGGAAATCACCGGCTGTGTTCACACACGTGCCGTGACCGCACAGATCAGGAGAGATGCGGCACTCGTCGATATCTGTGAAAACACACACACACACACACAGTCACACACACACACACAGACACACACACACACACACACACACTGCATGAAACACACACCGTGGTTCAGTGGTTCTCAATCAGCCAGACACCCTCAAGATGAGTTAAAATAAGACAAAACAAACACATTCAAACAGCTAAAAATCATGATCTTATTTTAAGTTGCTCAGATAAAACTTGCATTGTATATTGTGTAAACAGTGTAAATTGTATAGACTTGGAACAGTCATAGAAATTCATAAAATACTAAAACTCCAAAGTTTTTTTTATGATGAATATACATTTGACTAGTTTTGCTAAGCTCTGGTCAAAATTTTGAGTAAAAGTGATGATTTTAAATGTCCTTATCCCAATAAGGAGGTTCAACCAACTCTGAGTTAAAACTTGAACTCTGAGATGGGAAACTCTGAGTTTTCGGTTTCAGATCAGCTGAATTGAGTTAGTTGCAGTACACAAGCCACGGTTAAGACAGCTGACTCCACTGTGACGTGACCGTGACCCTCTCTCTCTCTCTCTCTCTCTCTC
>NW_015626381.1:1062320-1064231 GCF_001515625.1 Sinocyclocheilus rhinocerous
TGTAAATGTGTTTAAATTCTTCATATTGTTCAATCTTTTAATCTTTGGTAGTGAATTGCACTGACTCTCTCGCGAGAAGTGAATTACAGTTTCAAGGCATGTGATTGGCTGCTCATTACTGATGTCACACTTTCATGTGCACGCTCAAGGATCAAGCCTGAGTTGACAGAGAAAGCTGATGATCAGCTTCATGGTACCAACAAAGCCAGATTGGAGTGGTTTGGTTTTGTCAACTCAAAACGAATCCTGTAACCCTGAGTTTGTTCAGCCACCATCATGGTACAGGCCCCTGCTCCTGACCAGGTTAGGTTCATAGAGTAAGTTACCACGGTAACTGACTCTGAGTATAAGTTACCTCTCTTTCAGAAACGGGCTTGACTTACCCTGCTTTCTCGGGTTTGACATACCTCCCATTCTGAAACGCATTTTCAGGGTTAACATACTCAGAGTTTTCACTTAACCTCCTTTCTGAAATGGGCCCCTGGTCTGTTTAGTTCTTCTGTGCCCTCGTTTAGTTCATTGATTCATTAGTGCTCATTAGTTAATTCCCATCACCTGTTTGTCATCAACTGCCTGCCTTATTTAAACTCACTCTTTGGTTCTAGTCTTTGTCCGGTGTTACGTTTGAATGTGTGTGTGTCGACGCCTCGTCTATGTGGATTACCTTTACTATTAAACTACTATTTTAGAGCCATACATAGCTTGAATAATGTAAAGATTGAGTGTTACATGACAAAGGTGTTAATTATCGGACCTAAAAACTCTGCATATAATAACCTAGAACTCTGGCAATTTGATAATACCTAGAATCAGAGGCGGACTTACCCATTAGGCAAAAGTAGGCGACCGCCTTGGGCCCTCAAAAGCCAAGGGCCCCCTAAAATGCTTTTCATATATGAGATGCGCATTAAGCGTGGACACGCGAACGGTTGCTGTTTACGGTGTTTATTACCACGACAACCGTCCAAGTTGAACGTGCTACTTGTGTATCCTGCTTGTAGAAAATTAAAATATCATGCATCTGAAGCTGTAATTAAATATTGAGCAGTGCGTATTATATGTTTATTGTTTTAAATGCTGCTTACTCGTTTATGAGAAGGACCCAGGTAGAGGACGCATACACGCAGCTACTTTTTAATCCTTAGGTGTGTAAATGAAATTTCCTTTTCATTATTTTTTCAGTTTCATTTAAATTTTAAATTAAAATAAAAAATAAAAATAAATGTATTTTAAAGTTTAGAATTAGATAGTCTTTGGAGAGTGTATGAGACCAGGCACACAGGCTTACGCTGGTAACTCATCAGTGGACTTTCCTCGTCAATATAGGCTATATTTTTCACACTTTTCTCATTTTCACTATTTCAAGTTTTTATATGAATCAATCTCTGAAGGGAACCGACTGTCTTCAGAAAAGTTTCGTATCGTTTATGAGCGGAGCGCTGCTTTGTTTACAGCCGTTACCGGGGAAACCGCTATATTTCTGACGTCCCAAAAGCGCCTCCTGCTGGCAGAGAATGAATGTGCATTTTCAATAATTCAGTCTATAGTTTTTGTTCAGATCAATGTGAAAATCCACCCACATAACCCCGTTTTAAATTAATATAATAATTTATACTTCTGACTCATCCCTTTTCTTAAAAAAAAAAGGTTTAAAGGCTCCATTGTGAGGTTTATTATTTTATAATTTATTTTGTTTTTGTGAAAAACCTGTATCTCAACTGTTTCTTCGTCCCCAACATGAAAGAAAGCCATTATACACTGGACACAACTATAGGGCACCATTGTGCAGCAGCAAGCATCACAACAAAAAAGGATCCTCAAGGTTGATCCAGGTAAATGTGTGTAAATGTATAGAGCCCCATTCCTATATTTTGCCTGGGGCCCCCAATTCACTAAATCCGCCCCTGCCTA
>NW_015626381.1:1065407-1066346 GCF_001515625.1 Sinocyclocheilus rhinocerous
GCTTTGACACAATCTGTATTGTTAAAAGCGCTATATAAATAAAGGTGACTTGACTTGACACATCAGGACTCATTAGCGTTCACATGCGTGTCTCTGAACCTCGTTTACTGCCTCTGAACTCACCTGTGCAGTTCCTTTCATCAAAGTCCAGAGCGAAGCCGCTGTCGCACCTGCAGCGGAAGCTACCGATGGTGTTCCTGCAGCGGCCGTTTGTGCACAAGCTGTGGATCATCTTACACTCGTTTATATCTGCAGAGAGACAGAATGATGATGAGTCAGGATAGCGACAGGTATGCGGTGTGTATTTTTTCCGCACCCATGTTAATGGATTAAAGCGTTCACACTGCACACGGTTGCGGTCTGCGCTGAATTAAAGTGACAGCGCATTGTTTGCGGTAAATATGAACATGGATTGACACGGAAATGTAGTAATTGCACCATAAATGGATATAATTAAAGTCTACTGTGTCAACAGTCAACAGTCACAGTCAACACATAGGTTATGGCTTTTTGGCTAGGTTTAAAGGAAAAGAGCACTTTTAGATAAACAAGGCAATAATAGATGGCACTCGTGGAGGTAAGAAAACAAAGTTCTTTATGAACCGCAGGATTGCTTGTAATAATATTTAAATGCTAAAGAAAAGGCAGTAAAGCTGACTGTTTCTGTCGATGGTAAGTTTGGTTACACTTTATTTTAAGGTGTCCTTGTTACAGTGTAATTATTCATTTAAGTACTGAGTAATATTAATTAGCTACATGTACTTACTATATGGTTAGGGTTACTTGCATGTAATTATGCATAATTTATTGTTATTATAATAGTAAGTACATGTAATGTGTGTAACAAGGACACCTTAAAATAAAGTGTTACCGATTTTTTGCGATGCGTTGCATCGCGCCGCGTAAACATAAAACCATGTCTGCATTTGTGATCGGAGA
>NW_015626381.1:1066652-1070186 GCF_001515625.1 Sinocyclocheilus rhinocerous
GCCCCCATGTTAATGGATTAAAGCGTTCACACTGCACACGGTTGCGGTCTGCGCTGAATTAAAGTGACAGCGCATTGTTTTCGGTAAATATGAACATGGATTGACACGGAAATGTAGTAATTGCACCATAAATGGATATAATTAAAGTCTACTGTGTTTCACAGTCAACACATAGGTTATGGCGCATTTACACGTCTATGAAAGATTGTATTACTGTACTGTGTAAAAAACCAATCACAATGCTGAAAAAGCATTTTCAGTGACAATGTTTGGATTTGAAATCAAAACAATGGATAAATGTGTTTGTGGTAAGCAGCCACGGATCGGGTCAGGAGCGGCCCGTCTGTCTCACGCACCTTTCAGGAAGGGTTTGCCGTTGATGAAGTCTCCGCGGTGGGAGAATCCGGGCCGAGGGCAGAGCTGGGTGTATTCTGGCGTTCCTTTCTCCGGACACTCGTCGCACTCCGGGCCCCAGGCCACACCCACGGAGCAGCAGCAGGCGTCCACACGGTGCCGGCCCGTGATCGGAGCGCCGCAGCGCTCATCAACGTGTGTGAGGTAACACAGCTCCGTCCGCAGGTCTGCAAACACACACATTCACAACACTTTCAGGAAACTTTGGGAATTTGCATGCAAAACAGACCTTCCCAATTTGCATGCAAAACAGCGTTGTGTAATGTTCTTTAGGTCACTGAATGCTAATGTCTCATCTTAACCCAAGCGCCTCTGTGTACAGTAGAAACTAAATAGTTTAGTTGCTTTAGCATACATCTAAGTCAGGGTTGCCAGGTTTACACAACAAAACCCACCCAATTGCTACTCAAAACTAGCCCAAAAATAGCCCAATGGCGTTCCGGGGGGGGTAAAATACATGTTTTTTGTCTCACCATAACTCAAGCGTGTCTCTGTGTACAGTAGAAACAAAATAGTTTAGAAGTTGCTTTAGCATGCATTTAAGTTGATTTGTTTTAGAAAGTATGCATTAAATTGATCAAAAGTGACTAAGACTTTCACAAGTGCTTTTAATATTGATAATTATATTATATGAATTATATACTTGAGCATCAAATTAGCATGTTAGAATGATTTTTAAAGGATCGTGTGACGCTGAAGAGTAATGGCTGCTTTCAGCAAAATTTAGATTATAAATGATATTCACAATACTATTGTTTTTACTGTGTTTTATATCAAAGAAATGCAGACTCTAAACTTTTGAATGGTGTTGTGTTTTAAATTTTGTGCCTTGTTTGAGAATTGTTTTTCTTGCTTTGCTAAATGTAGATCAGCACATCTCACAAAATACTGAAGAAGTGGTTTTGCAGTGTGTTGAGGGTCTTTTTAACTTCATAAGTGCTCGACATTTCATGAAATGTTTTCACCACTTCTAGTTTAGGATTTGCTAGACTGGACTTTCAATGTCTGAGAAAAAGGAAGTGCTGGAATTCCTCTGGGATGAAGTCTTTCATAAATGCTTCATAAACCTCTGATTTAATAGTATGTTAATTAATTACTGTTATTTGCAAATAAGACGTGTGTGCAGGCTCATTCACAATTAGCATAATCCTGCCCATGAATTGGAATCCAGTCATTTGCATAAATGCAAAAGAGACTAATTGGCGATATGCATGATGAAAATGATTCAATTAAAGTGTCATTTAGAATAAACAGGAAAATGAATCCATTGCTGTTCTCAATTGATTTTTTTAGCAATCAAATTTAACTCGCTTGCTAACAGATTAATGTTAATATATATTATTATGGTAAATAGTGCCGACTAAAAGAACAAAAATGTTCAGATGAGTGTTATTTTAGCATCATTGAGATATTATTAGTTTTTTGTTAATATTTTGAATTAGATGTTATTTTAATGTTTTACATTTCTAATTAAATTTTTTGTTAAAATTGTATTAAATTAGTTTTTATATATTTTTAAATTTTATATTGATCAGTATTAATTATTTTAGTACTTAAACTAAATGAAAATGAGAAATGTTGCCTTGTTGCAAATAGTTAAGAAATAAGATAAAATAAGAAATTTTATATTATTTGTTTATTTCATTTCAATATGTTTACTTATTATGTTTGTTTATAACAAAAATGTGTTTACCATTTCCCCATTTATGCGTTTATCTGTGCAAACACAAATGTGACCCTGGAGCACACAACCAGTCATAAGGGTCAATTTTTTGAAATTGAGATTTATACATAATCTGAAAGCTTTCCATTGATGTATGGTTTGTTAGGATAGGACAATATTTGACTGAGATACAACTATTTGAAAATCTGGAATCTGAGGGTGCAAAAAAATCTAAATATTGAGAAAATCATCTTTAAAGTTGTTGCTACAAATATACCCCAGCGACTTAACACTGCTTTTGTGCTGCAGGGTCACATTCATGAACCTGAAAATTCATGTCAGAGTAGTTTTATGGGTGATACACTCATCAGAAATGCATTCTGCTGGAGTTTCATACGCACCAACGCAGGTCCTTCCAGTGGAGTCCACCGTCATCCCACTGGGACACTGGCAGATGAACGACCCGTCTGTGTTCACACACTTCCCATTGATGCAGACGCCGGGAAACACGTCACACTCGTTCACATCTGCGCACACACACAGACACACACACACACACAGACACACACACAGACACACACACACACACACACAGAGACACACACACACACACAGAGACATGAAGCAGGTGAATATGAGACTCTCAATGCATGCAGAGAGTGAAGCGTGATGCGAGATCTCACCCTCACAGATGGTCCCCTTCACTCGCGCGTAACCTTTAGAGCAGAACGGATCTGAAACACACAACACACACTTTACTCCGGACACACACCGGACACAGATCACCAGCTTACACTAATACAGATTCTTTAATGTTTCTGAAAGACTCTCTTCTGCTCACCAAGGCTGCTTTTATTTGATTAAAAATACAGTAAAAAAAGTGAAATATTATTACAATTTAAAACAGCTGTTTTCTATGTGAATATCTGTTAAACTGTAATTTATTTCTGTGATATGCAGCTGTATTTTCAGCATCATTACTCCAGTCTTCAGTGTCACATGATCTTCAGAAATCATTCTAATATGCTGATTTGCTGCTCAGGAAACTTTCTGATTATTATCAATGATGAAAACAGTTGTGCTGCCCAATATTTTTGTGGAAACCATGATATACTACTACTTTAATAAAGCAATAAGCTCCAAGAAGCCGTGGTTTACAGTGAATATGATAATGAACCCCCTTAGCTGTTATAGATTCACTGTAAACCACGGCTTCACGGGGCTTGCTTTTATAAAACGGTTATTCACATATACCTAGTAAGGTTTCACAAAATAAAACAGAGCAAATAAAGTGTAATGATATTAATAAAAACAGTATTCTTCCACCAAACAATGTAGCTCCTCAGAAACAGTTGTGGTTGCAACAAAGTGGTTGCCGAGCAACAGACAAACGTAAACAAAGGTTTGAACTTGGCTCAGCCAATCAGAATCAAGGACCGGAACTATCCATTTTATAA
>NW_015626381.1:1070248-1072041 GCF_001515625.1 Sinocyclocheilus rhinocerous
CTTTTATTCATCAAAGATGCATTAAATTGATCAAAAGTGACAGTTAAGACATTCTCAGAGATTCGATTTCAAATAAATGCTGTTCTTTTGAAATTTCTATTCATCTGTGAATCCTGAAAAATAAAATGTATCACGGTTGCCACAAAAATATCGTGAAGCACAACTGTTTTCAACATTGATAATAATCAGAAATGTTTCTTGAGCAGCAAATCAGCATATTAGAATGATTTCTGAAGGATCATGTAATGTAATCATGTATGTGTTTGAGGTGTCAGACGGGTTAGTTGGTGGAGGTTGAGTCTCACCTGGTACACATTTGGCACACGGCGAGCCCCAGCCCGCCCCCAGCGTAGCACAGCAGTGAGACTTCAGCGTCGCTCCGTTAATGTTAACCTCACACGGTCCATTCACCATCTTCAGCCAACACGTGCCCTTAGTGGTCTCTGACACACACACACACACGCACACACACATGCATGAGGCTTTAACACACACGTGTGATGAGTGTGACAGGAAGTGCACTCACCCACACACAGAGTTCCTGAGCTGTCCAGAATGCTTCCCGCGGAGCAGAGACACGCGAACGACCCGGCGCTGTTCTTACAATCGCCGTTCACACACGGGTTACTCAAGCACTCGTCCACGTCTGAACACACAGACACACACACAAACACACACACACACACACACACAAACACACACACACACACACACAAACACACACACACGCGCACAAACACACACAGACACACACACAAACACACACACACGGAGAACGTAAGATGTGATTACAGCATGTAAACGCTCACAAAAGATTTTTATAAAACTCAAAATGATTCATAAAAGAAATAAAACAGCAAAAATCTACTACAGAATCAATGCTTGTTTTCACTAAATGAACAGCAGAACGAATCACACTGAATCATTTCCAATTATATGAACGAACAGAATAATATAGTTCTATTTGTTCTATTTGTCACTACAACATTTTGACCATTAAAAAAGATTTGAAAAATGGAGATTCACTGAATCAAATTTTATGAGTTTAAACTGATTCACTGAAATGAAGCAAACTTACCAACTCTATTCTAAATGTGAGATTTAACTGAATCATCTCTATCTGAACAATCTCACACAAGACGATGAAGAATCATGAAATAGTCTAATGACTAAAGTCTTTTTCTCACTAAATGAACACCTGAACCAGGGTTATTATGGTTAACTAAAAATAAACTAAAATTAAAAGCATTAAAAAAGCTGAAATAAAATAAAATGTTAAAACCTTTTTTTATTTTAGCTGGTTGATAACTTTTACTTATTAATTAACTGAAATAATAAACTATAAAAATTTATACAATTATACAAATTAATAAGAACTCTACTAAAACTAATAAAAATGACAAAAACACACAATAAAATTATTTTAAAAAATGTAAAATAAAAATTTAAACAGAAAATATAAAAATTAAAACTGATCCAAAATATTAATAAAAACTATAATAGTATATCATTGTATCTGACCAGAGCACATCAGATTTAATTATTTTCATTAATATACACCAAAAGAATAATATACACAGTGATGAAAAAAAACACCATCATATATTTTTACTAAAACATTTTGTACTTGAAATATTCCTCAAGAACATTTACAAGTTAGGGTACAAACAAATAACTGAATCAAGTTATTCAAGTTAACAGAACTGAATCAAACTGACCAACTCATGCTCTGTTTTCAGGTGAAATGAGACACTATTATTATATTATATATTATATTCATGAATGTGACCCTG
>NW_015626381.1:1072349-1073036 GCF_001515625.1 Sinocyclocheilus rhinocerous
GTGTGTGTGTGTGTGTGTGAGAGAGAGTGTGTGTGTGTGTGTGTGTGTGTGTGAGAGACAGACGTGACCCACCTTCACACACCTCTGTCTCGGGCTGGAAGGTGAAGCCCTTCGGACAGTGGCAGGTGAAGCTGCCCGGTGTGTTTCTGCACAGGCCGTTCTCACACAGGTGTCTGTTCATCATGCACTCGTCCACATCTGAAACACAGACACACACGTGACGCAGACGTCTGCACGCTTCACACGCTAATGTCTGCAGAGATACTGACCGACGCAGGTCTTCCCGCTGATGTCCACCTCAAAGCCCAGATTACAGTTACACTTGTATGTTCGGAGCATGTTCTCGCACACGCCGTTCTGACAGATATCAGGATCCAGCGCACACTCATTTATATCTGACACACAGAGGGAGATTCACATCTAAACACATGCATGTGAACATACATGCACGTAAAATACATGGGTGAGTAAGATTTTTTTTTTTCCACTTTTTAATGTATAATTTTTACTTAAATCTATAGATACTAATAGTTAATGTAAATTAAACTGTATTATTTATGCAATTGCAACATTTGTTTAATTATTTGTTGTTCATTATGAAATCTGACCATGACATGTTCTTCACAGTTCTCTTCTATGTGTGTGTGTGTGTGTGTGTGTGTGTGTGTGTGTGTGTGTCTGGCCGCA
>NW_015626381.1:1073122-1073987 GCF_001515625.1 Sinocyclocheilus rhinocerous
GTTAGTTATAGTGTGTGTTTGAGTGTGTTTGAGTGTGTGTGTGTGTTAGTCATAGTGTGTGTTTGAGTGTGTGTGTGTGTGTGTGTGTGTGTGTGTGTGTGTGTGTGTGTGTGTGTGTGTGTGTGTGTGTGTGTGTGTGTGTGTGTGTGTGTGTGTGTGTGTGTGTGTGTGTGTGTGTGTGTGTGTGTGTGTGTGTGTGTGTGTGTGTGTGTGTGTGTGTGTGTGTGTGTGTGTGTGTGTGTGTGTGTGTGTGTGTGTGTGTGTGTGTGTGTGTGTGTGTGTGTGTGTGTGTGTGTGTGTGTGTGTGTGTGTGTGTGTGTGTGTGTGTGTGTGTGTGTGTGTGTGTGTGTGTGTGTGTGTGTGTGTGTGTGTGTGTGTGTGTGTGTGTGTGTGTGTGTGTGTGTGTGTGTGTGTGTGTGTGTGTGTGTGTGTGTGTGTGTGTGTGTGTGTGTGTGTGTGTGTGTGTGTGTGTGTGTGTGTGTGTGTGTGTGTGTGTGTGTGTGTGTGTGTGTGTGTGTGTGTGTGTGTGTGTGTGTGTGTGTGTGTGTGTGTGTGTGTGTGTGTGTGTGTGTGTGTGTGTGTGTGTGTGTGTGTGTGTGTGTGTGTGTGTGTGTGTGTGTGTGTGTGTGTGTGTGTGTGTGTGTGTGTGTGTGTGTGTGTGTGTGTGTGTGTGTGTGTGTGTGTGTGTGTGTGTGTGTGTGTGTGTGTGTGTGTTAGTCATAGTGTGTGTTTGAGTGTGTGTGTGTGTGTTAGTTATAGTGTGTGTTCGAGTGTGTGTGTGTGTGTTAGTCATAGTGTGTGTTCGAGTGTGTGTGTGTGTTAGTCATAGTGTGTGTTTGAGTGTGTGTGTGTGTGTGTTATAGTG
>NW_015626381.1:1074030-1086530 GCF_001515625.1 Sinocyclocheilus rhinocerous
GTTTGAGTGTGAGTGTGTGTGTGTGTGTGTGTGTGAGTGTGTACCTGAGTTGAGCGGCGGGCATGGCTGGCACGGCTCTCCGTAAGCATACTCCACACTGGCGCAGCAGCACTCAGATTTGGTCACAGCGCCGAAGAATGGTCGCACACACTGACCACGCTTATATCCTCCGTAACACGTGCTGCGCATGTGTGTGTCTGCAGGAGAGCAGAACAGTCCTCAGCGTCGCATTTCAACAACAACATGCCGTGATAAACAACCATTGACTAAATGACTGCAGAACACCAGATCAACACTCAGAACAACAAACAAACCCTTAATGAGAACAACAAACCCTGTGTGTGTGTGTGTGTGTGTGTGGCTGCACTCACCTACGCAGACGCGTCCGTCGAGCCCCACGGCGAGTCCCGGCATACACTCGCAGCGGAACGATCCCTCGGTGTTGACGCAGCGACCGTTCATACACATGCCAGGAACCTCACACTCGTCCACATCTGACACAAACACACACAGAACACACGACGCTACACACACGTCTGCACACATGATGAGTGTCAACACAACACCTCAGACCTCAGTTTATGCTGTTTGAGCATAAACAATATCTGCAAAGTTACGAAGGTGAAAGTTCAATGCAAACGGAGATATTGTCTTTTAAAATTCTGGCAGTTTAATGCCTACAAAAACGGCACAAGAAAAGATCAGCGCGTTTCTCAGAGAAGGGACAGAGCGGTGTGGAATAAAGGTAAATTATGTGAAAAATAATGTGTTTTTTTAAAAACGAAGCATTAACACATTGTTAGACTGCACCCCATAAACACAATCAAGCCTAGAAAAAAACAGTCAACCACCTCTTTAAGGGAACATGCAAACATTATGAGAATGTTATTTTTAAATGTTCTCTGGATGTTTTGTAACAAACAGTAACATTTAAAAAAAACATTAGATGAGTATCTAAGTATAAATAATTGTGCTAACATTTTGGGACCATTATTAAAGACCAGATAACTCTGAACAAACATTCAAACATTCTACATTCAAACCCTAACGCTCCATGTTATCTGGGATGCTCTTTACTACATAATTAAAATGAACAATAGTAAGCGTCTAAAACACATTAAAGTATCATATATGACTTGTTTGAAAATGAGTCTGATTTCTGGATCTGCTGGATTCATCTGCTTTTATCGTACAAGAAAGAGCTGCTAAACATCTGTTCATGAAGTCAAAACTTTGATTTTTGAGTGAACTACTCCTTTAATGTGAGATCAGTAATACCCATAATTCATCTGAGCTCAGACTGAAGCTGAGAGCAATCAGTGTGATCAACAGTGTGTGTGAGTGTGTGTGTGTGTGTGTGTGTGTGAGTGTGAGTGGCTTTCTGTGTTCTAGACTCATTCCTCTTGAGACTATACAAATCATTAATGAGCAAGTACATCATATGCATGACTTCAGATGTGTGTGTGTTTAGGTTTGTCTGCGCTTGTGAGGCCCAAATATGTGAAAAGGTCCACACTAATGTTCTGATTCTGATCTTTGTGTTTTGGTTTAGGGCTGGTTAGTGACTGTGTGTGTGTGTGTGTGTGTGTGTGTGTGTGTGAGTGTGAGTGTGTGCATGTGCGCGCGTTTTTGTGACAAATGAGGACATAAATTTGTATAATGACAAAGGTATGACATAGGTATTACAAGGAGAAGGTGACTTTTCAGGACATTACCCCATGTCCCCACTTTTCAAAACGCTTATAAATCACACAGAATGGAGTGTATTGAAAGTCTGAAATAGCACAAAGTTTCCTGTGAGGGGTAGGTTTAGGGGTAGGGTTGGTGTAGGGCAATAGCACATACAGTTTGTACAGTATAAAAACCATTACGCCTATGGGATGTCCCCACTTTTCACAAAAACAAACCTGTGTGTGTGTGTGTGATGTGTGTGTGTGTGTGTGTGTGTGTACTTACCCACACAGAACCGTCCAGTACCATCTAACAAGTATCCAGGTTTGCAGATGCACTTGAAGCTGCCATCCTCATTGATGCACATGCCGTTCAGACAGATGTTCCTTATCAAACACTCATCAGTGTCTGCAACACACACAAACACTTCAACAGAGTTCATACAAGCATCTCCTCATGCATATCCAGCACTTTTTCTAGCACCAATCTTTTCAAGGACTTACATATAATGCCTGTTTTCTGAATTGACTTTTTATTTCTAACATTCTCTTTGCATATTATATTCCCTTTGAAAAAATATAAACAGAACTAAATATGCAAAAAGAATACAGACTAAGAGGCCGTTCAGACAGAACACGCTTTTGCTTTGAAAAACACAAGACGCAGGAAGTGCAATGGGGGAAAAACACAAGGTATCGAGACTTTTTATAAAAATTTAACTTATTTTAACTTGAACGCTATGTGCTATGTACCATGCAGAATTTGACGCGCTACATGTAAACAATATTCTTTGTTGTATTTTCCTGTCAAAATAACGGCGTTTCTTTGGAATTCTTCAGCTTTTAAGAACTGCCGGTTTCTCCAGTAGTGGGCGGAGCTAATGCGCAAACTGCAAACTCATTGGCTGGCGCTCACCTATTATCGTCCCTGTTTTGATTTCAGCAAAGAGGGTTGTACCGTAATGCCTAATTGTGTACAGTTGTGTGATAAGAAAACCTGTTTGGAAACAATCAGTATTTTTGCATTTCTGCAGTGAAGATTACCCCACAGCACCACCTAGCATCCAATCAGTGGTAATACAGATATAAATTAAGCGTATCGCGTTAGTTCTGGCAGGTCACGCGAGTCAAGCTTGCATCGGCTGACTCTCAGCTGATCACATCTACCTATAGGAATACGACACCTATCACGGCATTCCTACATAAGCTCTATTCACTATTATTCAGCAGCTTTTTCGCATGCTCAGGAGCAAATTACCCTCCTCCATCCCCAGCTCCTCCTTTTGCCACAGTCAGGACCTGGCTTTCTGATATTCCTTGTTGAATCAGACTCCTTTTATCTTGAATAATGTGTTACACTTAAATATCATTAAGTACATTAATTTGGCGCTTGCCCGCCAAAGACAAGTTTTTTACGGCTTTTCGTGTTTTCACTGTTATACACTCGGGGGCGCTATTACGCATCTTCTGAACGAGTACAAAACCTCCCGAACAAAAACACACGTGAACAGGACGGAAAAACGAGCGATCTCTTATGTAAACAGATGCATATGAAAAATAATGCGATCATCAGCAATAGACAGCATATAAATGAAAACTGCATAATGTTACGGAGTAAAATATTGATCCGGGAAGTGGTATATGTCTGTGCAAGATTTGGAGGTGTTGATGGAAGCGATTTACTGGATTTATGCTTTGATAATCGAACTGAATATTATCCAGATGTAGTTTTTTATAAAAATTTAATTTTCTCACCTTTTTGCTCAAAATTATGCATTTTTTATGAAACCTACCTATATTCAAGTGTTCAAATTTTTTTGTTTAAAAGTAGAGGCTCTGATCTTTATTTTGGTGATTTGCATATTCAAATATTCATACAGCTAAATATACTGGAGGCCATAAAGTTTTAGTGAAAATCATCAAAATCGTTGGCGGTGGCTGGCAACTTTTTTCAAAAATGCTGGCGGGGAAAGAGTTAAAAACAGACAGTGAACCAGTGTGAAAATTAAGACGTCTAGTCTTGTTTCTGTCACTATCGAATGCATTCATGTGCGTCTGTAAACTGCAGTGCATCGTGGGACTCGGCTGAACGTCTCACCTTGGCAGTTCCTTCCGTCAGCTGAGATCTCGAAGCCGGCGTTGCACACGCAGTGGAAGCTGCCCTCCGTGTTGACGCAGCGACCGTTGTTGCAGATGCGACCGTTGGCCACACACTCATCCAGATCTGCAGAGAGCAGGCAGACGTGAGCGTGTGTACGTGTGCACTAGATGCACAATACTGGATTTTTGCCGATATCCAATATGCCGATATTTTTTTACTCATTTTGACCGATAGCCGATGCAGATACCGATATATTTCCTTTTGTTTGAAAACAACACCAAGTATCTCCTTTGCAGAGATTAGAAACAAATACTTTTAAATTTTGGTTGTTTTTAACAAAAACTTGTTAGAATTAAATAAACAATAATAAAGTTCATTTATAATGACAGTATATGGAAAGCTTTGAAAATTACTATAAATCAACTATAAATCAATCACTGCATTTTTTTCAGACAGATGCTGTGGCAACATTAAAATAAATTTTTAACAAGATTTAACATTTGTAGATGTTCCAAAGCAAAAGAGTTGTAAAAAATCTTTTAGAGCTCCTTTTTCATAATCTGTTTGGGGAAAAAAATTACACATTAATAAATAAATCTTTGTATATAATAAAATTGTTTAATTTACAAGTGATAATCTATTAAAAAAAATTACACATTAATAAATAAATCTTTGTATATAATAAAATTGTTTAATTTACAAGTGTCATGTTTGTGATTTTTATTCATGTAAGCTACAGCTTCTGACCTTTAAATCAAAACACACTCGTGATTAAATAATTTGATATACACATTTTTATTCAGTAATATGTAATATATTTTTTCAAATGGATTATGAAAACTTAAATATAGGGAGCTCTAAAAGAATTTTAGTATTTTTACAGCTCCTTTGCTTTAGACCATCTAATAATGTTAAATCCACAATTAAAATCTTACGGTTTCAACTGCATTTGTCTGAGAGAAAAAAAACACAGCAGAGATTGATTTTATTAGTTATTTTCAAGGCTTTCAATGTACTCTCATTAAAAAAAGAACTTTAATAAAGTTTATTACTTCTAACAAATAAGTTTTTGCTCAAAACTAACCAAATTTAAAAAATAATTTGTTTATAATTTCCGCACAGGAGAGACTTGGTGTTGTTTCAAAACAAAGGGAAATGTATATATCGGTATCGGCATCGACTATCAGCCAAAATGATATGAAAAATATTGGTATATCGAATATCGGCAAAAATCTAATATGGTGCATCCCTAGTTCCGATAATATGGTGCATCCCTAGTTCCGATAATATGGTGCACCCCTAGTTCCGATAATATGGTGCATCCCTAGTTCCGATAATATCGTGCACCCCTAGTTCCGATAATATCGTGCATCCCTAGTGTGCACATGTGGCGTGTGTGTTTGTGTATGTTTACCTCGACACTCGGTTCTGGTGGCCGTGCTCTGGAATCCGGTGGGACACTGGCAATAATAGGATCCAGGGGTGTTCACACACTCCCCGTTCACACAGGGGCTCCGCTCACACTCGTTCGCATCTAAACACACACACAACACGTGATCAAACGCTCGCCGCAGACGCCTTCCACACGTCTGATATCAGGCGACGCACTGACCGATGCATTCGCCGCGGCCGTCCAGCCGGTAGCCCATGTTGCACTCGCAGCGGTAGCTGCCTGGCGTCGGCACGCAGCGGCCGTTGATGCACAGGTTACGAAACGCCTCGCACATGTTCCTGATGCTGAAGTTCTGAGACAGGATGACTGAGAGAGAGAGAGAGACGGGAAACCGTCAGGCTCAGAGTCTCAACACTGTGACACATGTATGGAGAAAAGTTGAGAAATTTGATAAACTAGCTGAGTTTGATCAGCCTCTTAAACCCTCGAAACCAGCAGCTCTCAACCAGGATTCACATGGTCTAGAAAAACCTGAATATATGAGGCAGGGTTATTACAGTTAACTAAAACTACAAATAAAACCATAAAAACATTTTGGTTATTTGAAATAAAATAAAATAAAATAAAAACAACTTTATTTCAGCTAGTTGCCAAGGCAACATTTCTCATTTTAATTTAACTTGATCACTGATACTAAAATATCACTGATATGAGGAAGCCTCATTTTAAAAGATTTCTAGACATGAAACATCATGGAAATTATTCAGATCTTAAAATGCCATGGGAATTTTATTATGAATTTACAATTTTCTAGTCATGCCATGCTGTAAAATATCTTATCAGGTAGAAAAAAATATAGTGCCTTGCACATCTGGAATCATTCATATCTGCATTGGATACAAATTCTGCAAGAAGTATGCAGGATTAATACATTTTTAGAGAGTAAAACATATTTTTTTAAAACCCTTATCCATAATTGAAAAAAAGTCATGAATTCAGTGGTTAAAAAGAGCAGGAACCCTGAAAAACATTCAGCTTCTGGAAACTTGTGGAATCCTAAAATCTTATTATCTTAATTTGACTTTAAATTCGATTTGTTTGAATCTATGAACACTCATAGTTTCTGTAAATAAAAATAAAAAAAGTAAACAAAAAACGTTGTCATTACAGCAGATGATCCAGAGGAAACATGTCAGCTTTTGAATATTATGGACGCCCTGGAGTCAAAGAGGTTGAGAATCACTGATCAAATGCATTTTAACTCTGACGCAAACAGGAAGCGACTGAAGTGTGTTCAACGCACGCAGCTCTTTCATCAGATCTGCCTGGCATTTGGAACAGATGATTCTGACACAAAGCCAGTAAGAAGTTACTGAAGTGTTGTTGATAAGAACAGTTTCATATACCAATCCATTTGTAACACATTTACAAACTGACAGCAAGGAAGTAAACAGGAAGTGAGGCGTGTCTTTGCCCTTAACAGCCCTTCAGTACAGAGCGCGGAGATGTTTGTTTGTGTGCATTACCAGGTCTGATGGTGAAGGAGGGAAGGTCAACAGATGTGGGCGGCAAAGGTTTTGGATCACGAGGGTAAGGATCTCGTGGGTCATCGGGAAAACCCGGACCAGGACCAGGACGAGGACCAATACCAGGACCCGGAAGCGGAAGCGGACCTGGACCCGGAAGCGGAATCAGATCTGGTCGGTCTGGATCAGGAACCGTGTAACTATACAGACAGAGTCTCTGATACTCCTCTGAGTAGGGAGAGAGAGAGTATTATTCAGTTTCAGTTTGTTAGTTAGAGTGTTACAATGTTACAATTTCTGTACCATAATAATTAGGGCTGCTGCAAACGATTATTTTGGTAATCAATTAATCTAACGATTATTAGAATGCTTAATCGACTAATCGTTGATTATTTCACTGATTAATCAGTAGACTTTGATTGATTATTCAGCTTTTGCAATTAGTTAAAATATTGAGTTATACATATGTGATCCTGGAGCACAAAACCAATCATAAGGATCATGAGATTTGAATAAATAATCTTTCCATTGATGTATGGTTTGTTAGGATAGGACAATATTTGGCTGAGATACAACTATTTGAAAATCTGGAATCTGAGGGTGCAAAAAAAATGTGTCTTTTAAATGTTGTCTTCTTAGCAATGCATATTACTAATCAAACATTAAGTTTTGATATAGTCTTTTAAATGTTGTCTTCTTAGCAATGCATATTACTAATCAAAAATTAAGTTTTGATATATTTACAGTAGGAAATTTACAAAATATCTTCATGGAACATGATCTTTACTTAATATCCTAATGATTTTTGGCATAAAAGAAAAATGTATAATTTTGACCCATACAATGTATTGTTGGCTATTGCTACAAATATACCCCAGCGACTTAACACTGCTTTTGTGCTCCAGGGCCACATATTCTAACAAATAAATAAAGGTAATTACAGATAATCAAAACAGTCCTGAGCTAAATCAAGCTTTGATGTCTGCAAACCAAACTATCACTTCAATTAAATATGTTTTTTTTCCACTAATAAAAAGATTTTATCATTAGCTATCTAATCTAGGGATGCATCGATCCGACACTCGTTATCGGTATCGGCTCCGATACTGGCTTTTTCTGCCGGATTGGGTATCGGTCAGATGAGACTGATCCAAATCCACAAGTGTTATTGTTAAGTCCCACGAAAGGCTTTTATGGTGCTTGTTCAAAATACTATTTCAATTGTTCAGTTGTTCTTAACCGTTTTCCATGTCATTTAAATAAAAGCCACGTAAAGCTGTTTGAATTGAACTGAGAGACTGAGAGCGCCATGAAGGATTCTCATCCTCACCTGTTCCGCGGATGGGACACATCTCTGGGACGCTGGATCCGGACCAGCATCCTCTGTTCTCACAGCAGCATTGGCTCTTGGACATACGTTGCGGCAGCAGGTTAGCACAGCGCCCGCTCACGATGTTGGCGTAGCAGAAGCCCGTCCGAGCGTCTGGAGCAGAGCACACAAACACAGAATGCTACATGAGCTACCATCATCTGATGCAGTCACACAATAAGTGCAACGAGGGTAATTGGGGTGGTTGCTAAGGTGTTGCTATGCGGTTGCTAGGGTACCCGGGGTGGTTGCTAAGGTGTTGCTATGCGGCTGCTATGGTACTCAGGGTGGTTGCTAAGGTGTTGCTATGTTCACTCGTTCATAATCACAAAATACTATTTGCAAATGAAAAACAATTAAAATACACAAGTGTGTTTGCACATTTCTCAATGTTTCTACATGTACAAACTGTTTCATATGATCATGTGTGCGTATTATGATTGGCTGGGTTAAAAACTCACATCTTATTGGCTAAAGAGAACATCTGTTTAAAAAACACTTGTGAATCGGTGAAACATCCTTTAGTGATGCACAAACACACATATACCCAGCTAACAGAGAACGTTCTCAGAACGTTCTGGAAAGGTTTTCTCAAAGTTATGATCAAACGTTAACAGAACGATCGTTCAGAGTTATCTGGCCTTTAATAATGTTCTCAAAGTGTTAGTACAAATACATTATTTATACATTCATGGAATAATTTTTCCTGAAACATTTTAGTTGGACATTCATCTAATGTTTTTTAAATGTTGCAACTTGTTTCAGAATGTTCAGAGAACATTCAAAAGTAACGTTTCTTTAATATTTGTAAAATGATACAAATGGAATGTTCCCTTAACAAATTTTTTTTTTTTTATATTTTAAAAAACTGTATGTTTTGAATGTTCATAGAGCTTTCAGAAATAATGTTTTCACAACTTAGAGCATATTTTTGTTAGCTGGGTACATGCGTATGTCACCTCGCATTGGGTATGTGGCCACACACACACACACACACTCGCGGTGTGACGGCACAGTCTATGTAATGACAGAGCATCTCCAGCTGCAGGAGTAACGCGAGGGAGCGAGCGGAGCGCGATGATGGAGGAGAAGAAAGGGATGTTTGGCTCAGGAAACGTTTGGAGTGGATCGAGTCATTGCGCACATTCCTTCCACACAAACACAGCCAACACACATCAGCTGAAGACCACTGACCCACTTACACACACACACACACACACACAGAGGACGGCCTCCTCTGAAGGCCTCACACACAAACACTTATTTTTACAGTTTCATGTAATTCATCAGC
The DNA here is from genome assembly GCF_001515625.1 of Sinocyclocheilus rhinocerous. Lineage (NCBI taxonomy): Eukaryota > Metazoa > Chordata > Actinopteri > Cypriniformes > Cyprinidae > Sinocyclocheilus > Sinocyclocheilus rhinocerous. Next base: position 1,083,381 of record NW_015626381.1, read on the forward strand.
AACTGTACATGTTCTGCCAAAGTCAGTTCAAGTCAAATGACATTCAAACCCGGTTTAAATAAAACACTTACTAACAAAGATGAAACAATTAATTTTTTTAGCTGCATGTCATGTGACCATTAACATCAGAGACCGTTAACATGCAAACGTGTTACTAACTTATTGAAATATTAACTTCGAGCTTTCAGAAATGAGAACGAGAATGAGAAAAAAACGCAAGATATGGCTTTCTCAGAGTGAACTGATCAGATGGTGTGAAATGGGTGTTTCATTTCAGATCTGAATGTGAGTTTACAGTGGATTTCGAAGGATCTACTGCCCTCCTCCTTTAGGTTTTTATTACAACTTTAAATCTGAACATTAAGAAAATGTGAATAGTTTCTCTGCAAACACACACGGAGGAAACACACACAGCAGGAAGCAGACAGGAGGAGAGGTTAATGAATCAGACTGTGACAGTGAGAGTCGGGCGGACTCACCGATGCAGCGCGAGCCGTCCAGCGCCGTGTCGAAGCCCACCGGACACCTGCAGAAGTAGCTGCCGATGGTGTGGATGGGAATCAAAAATCAATTCCAATTCCAGAATCGGATACTTCTTGTAAAATGTAAATTTCAATTCCACGTATCAATTCATGTGTGTGCATCTTTTATTTTTAGCTGGCGAAAAAGGGGTTGTTAAAAATGTATTTGTCTTTGAATCATTCATTCAAAGCCGCTACAATACAAACCCCTTCACCATCAAACGCTGACCGTCTGAGAAAATCATACTAGTCAAAGCTATAGTGCAGCTACTTACCTGCACATCTTCTGAAGCACGTGTGATGATCTTCTGGATAATGACTGCAGCAGTAATTGATATCTACACTACTTGGGGTCGGTAAGATTTCTGAAAGATGTCTCTTATGCTCAGCAATGGATGCTCTGCAGTGAATGGGTGCCGTCAGAACTTGTCTAATATGTTTTTATTCAGAATTGTGAGAGAACTACATTTAAAAAAAAAAAAAGTCTCAATTTATCCAGAGTCCAGTTTTTGTGTAGCCGGCTGATTTTTATTCATGGTATTCAGCAGCAATTAAATGTTTTGCAAAAAGAGACACAAAATAAATATGTTTGATATCTAAATGTTTGACTTGGACACATTGGAATCGATAAGAATCAGAATCGATGAGCAGAATCAGAATTGGAATTGATCAAATTCAAACGATACCCAACCCTACCATTCACTGTAGAGGATCCATTGCTGAGAAAGTGATGCAATTACACATTTCTACAAATCTGATGAAGAAACAAACTCATCTACATCTGGGATGATCTGAGGGTGAGTTTTTAGAAACACTCAACGAGCTAATTTGGAATCTAAATCAAGTCTCACGTCACATTTTTCAATTCGAGACTCGGATTCTGGCACCCAAACTACTAAAGAGAGCAACGGGCCGTCATCTACACAACCCTGCAGCTGCGGGATGCCGCGTTTGAAGGGGTTTAGCTGTGTGATGTGAATTACTGAGCAATATGAACGTCAGATTTACTGTCAGACGACTGACCGCAGCATGTCTGCAGTGAAATACGACTTGACTAATAATGGACAGCAGTCTGAGTTTGGCTCTCGCTCGGGTGCTTTCCAGAGCTCTGGGCCGTTATTTCTGGGTACGGATCTCACACACACACTCGCTACTGCTTTAGAGAGTCTCACTCCAGTTCAGTAATGACCTGTTTGATCGAACACAATTAAAAATAAAACCTTTCTGCCCTGCTGTAAACACAGCGAAGCAGCCAGACTCTATCCGTCTGTCCTATAAACACATCTGAAAGCGTCGACTCTTGAGATAACGACAGAAGATTCAGACTCGCTGTCTAAACAAACTCATGTTAATGCGGCTGTCTAAGTGACATCAGACCACCAGGGAACCAGCACATCGTCTTCTGTGACCATCAACATCCATATACATAAATGATGAAAATAATAATTGCACTGAACTGTGGATGGAGTTTGATTAGATTATGTGAGAGAGTCAAAGATCTACAATTCGACTGTAAAACATACATGTTTAACTGAAGAGCTGAACTACACCAGATTAAACCACAAACACACTCACAGCTGAAGAGGACAAAAATACACGCAGATAAATACTCAGAGGAGCTTAGTCTCAGATGTTTCTCCAAGAAGACCTCAAGAGAGACAAAAACAGGCCCAAATGAGTCACTAGTCTTCATCTGATGAGAAATGTTTCAATGTCTCATATTGAGATCTGACTGCAGGTTTTGGTATCTTTCCAACTATCAAAAATATGTTCCAGAAACGTTTGCTAACATTCTCAGAGAGTTGTGAAAATGTTACTTCCGAACATTCAAAACATCAATTTTTTTTAAATGTTTAATGTCTTGATTATATACGAACATTCCATTTTATCATTTTCCAAAGACTATGAGAATGTTACATTTGAATGTTGTCTGAACGTTCTAAAAATGTTATTTTAAAACATTAGATGGAAGCCCAACTAAAACGTTTCAGAAAACCGTTCCACGAATGATGAAAGAATGTTGTTGTGCCAACATCATTAGGGACTTTTCTCAGGAGAAAGATCTGAGAACTTCAGTATAAGTCTCTGTTTGTTCTACATTCGCTAGGAGAAACATCTGAGATGTTAAAGAGATCTCATGTGTGTAGAGGCAAACTCCAGCTGCAGAGCTGAACAATGAGTTCTGATATGTGTGTGTGTGTGCGTGTGTGTGCGTGAATGTGTGTGTGCGTGTGTGTGTGTGCGTGTGCGTGTGTGAGTGTCATTACCTTCACATTTCTGTGTAATTTCGTTGAACTTGTGTCCAGCAGGGCATTTGCACTCAAATGAGCCCACAGTATTCACACAGTTTCCCCCCTGACAGAGTCCAGGAATGGCCTGGCACTCGTCCACATCTGCACACACACACACACACACACACAGAGAGAGAGAGAGGAAATGCTTTAACAACACAACACAACAGATGCACTCAAATCAGTGTGTATAATTCAAAACAGAACAACATGAGGAGGAAATATCAGCCCTCCGGCGCTCATGTCGCAACGCTTCATGTGTGTTTGTGGAGCCTGAGAACAGAGCAAAGAGTTAAGACATAAACAAATCATAATCTTCAGATTGTGCTCTATTTCTG
>NW_015626381.1:1087698-1090198 GCF_001515625.1 Sinocyclocheilus rhinocerous
GGTCTGTACAGTAGAAAAACCATTACGCCTATGGAGAGCCCCCACAAGGATAGCAAACCAGACGTGTGTGTGTGTGTGTGTGTGTGTGTGTGTGTGTGTCTCACCCTGACAGGCCCCTGAGCGGTGGTTGGGAATGAAGCCGCGGCGGCAGGGGTGTGGTTGTGCTGGACACTGCTCACACGGATGACCCCAGGCCCGTCCTACCGTCGCACAGCACAGTGTCTTAGTGCAGACGATTCCCGTCAGCTGACCCTGACACATCTGGTTACTGACCGACGCGAAACACGGCCCCGTCCTGTAATCTGGAGACACACAGAACATGTTTAACACACTAATGCAACACTTTGTTTACATGACATCTGTGACCCTGGAGCACAAAAGCAGTGTTAAGTCGCTGGGGTATATTTGTAGCAATAGCCAACAATACATTGTATGGGTCAAAATTATAGATTTTTCTTTTATGCCAAAAATCATTAGGATATTAAGTAAAGATCATGTTCCATGAAAATATTTAGTAAATGTCCTACCATAAATATATCAAAACTTAATTTTTGATTAGTAATATGCATTGCTAAGAACTTCATTTGAACAACTTTAAAGATGATTTTCTCAAATTCATTTTTAAAACATTAAAAATACTAGACATTTAGAACAGTCAGAAATAACGTTTTCATAACTTAATGGGAACGTTAGCAAAACGTTCTTAGAACATATTTTTGTTACCTGGGCTAATACAATATTTCAAAACCAACAAAATGTGATAATTCCAATTATAATACTCCAATAAAACTGATATACTATTGAACATGCTGTTTTGTTTATAAGGTTAAAAATAAATATTATTAATCATTTAAAACAATGAATATTTCATTTATATACTATATACTAGCAGTGAAATAGATCATGAAAAATGAATGATGACATGAGGAACGATCACGAGTCTCACATCTCTGATGTTCTTACAGTGTTGATCAACTCACTGCTGCTTCATGTGAACACTGGGAACAGGGACACTCCCTGCACTACTCAACATCTGGGAGCAATAAAAATCACACACATACAAACACGCTGGTATTTCTTTCTAACATGACGGGGACTCTCCATAGGCGTAATGGTTTTTCTACTGTACAAACTGTATTTTCTATCCTCTTACTCTAACCCTACACCTAAACCTACCCCTCACAGAAAACTACAGGCATTTTGAGATTCTCAAAAAACTTCATTCTGTATGATTTATACACTTCTCTCTCACACACACACACACACAGGCCGCATTAGCAGAGCTTGATTCATTATGGAATTCATGATCTCCTGCAGTTCATCAGCTGAATAAATCTCTGGGAATGTCTGTGTTCACTGCGCTCTCTGTGCACCTCATTCCTGCACAAATCCAATTTAACAATTATTTACAAAAATGTGACTTCAGCTGAGTGTGACTCCATTAACCCGCTTGACTCCATTAACCCTTTACAACCACCAGATCAGGGTCAAGTACATGGACGGTTCATAGAACATTTCATACACAATGGTAATTCAAAGTGCTATACATGAAAAATAAAAAAAAATAGTAAATTGTGATATGAATTTTATATTAGTGAATAGTGAATTTTAAAATGCATGCAACATAAGTATAAAAAATTTAAAAAGAAAACATTTTAAAAAGGCATGCATCATAAGTATAAAAATAGTCATAAATAGGTGTTTTAAAATGCGAGCATCATAACTTTTAAAAAGAAAAAGAAAACACGAGAAATGCATGCAACATAAGTATAAAAAATAAAACATTTTAAAAGGCATGCATCATAAGTATAAAAATAGTAATAAAAAGACGTTTTAAAATGCATGCATCATAACTTTAAAAAAATTAGAAGAAAACATACGAGAAATGCATGCATCATAAGTATAAAAATAGTAATAAAAAGACGTTTTAAAATGCATGCATCATAACTTTAAAAAAATTAGAAGAAAACATACGAGAAATGCATGCATCATAAGTATAAAAATAGTAATAAAAAGACGTTTTAAAATGCATGCATCATAACTTTAAAAAAATTAGAAGAAAACATACGAGAAATGCATGCATCATAAGTATAAAAATAGTCATAAAAAGAACATTTTAAAACTGTATGCTTCATAAGCATAATAAAGTTCTATGCCTTTTAATGAATGTATAAATGTTCCGTTTGACTGGACATCTACCAGAATCTATCCATCTATATGAATATCTATCCATCTCAAACTCCAGTTTTAGCACAACAGTTGACAGACAGGTGAGTGGGCGGAGCTTCACATGGGTTTCTGAACATGTTGCTGTGAATGTGATTCTCTACACCTGTGGTTCCTCGGCTGCACACCTGTGTGAATGTCGTATAAACTCTATAAACTTCAGACCTCATATGTTTTCTCAACACTTCAGCCTGATTTATACACAAGGCTGACCCAAAATATATATATATATATAGCTGCCCCAGCGAACATCAGAGTTGATAAACACACCCGA
>NW_015626381.1:1092698-1110408 GCF_001515625.1 Sinocyclocheilus rhinocerous
ACACACACACGAGCGTCTCCTCCCCGTGGAGCTGCAGCAGTGATTTAGTGAGGCCTGTTGACTGTGGACACTCTCCAAATCACACACACCCATCCAGACACAGCTAATATTCACAATATTTGTTATTCACAATCACGGCAGTAAAACAACCACAAGAATCTGAGACGATCGGGACACTAAACCATTATTTTCAACACCCTAAACAGATGACCATCTTTCAACATTAAGATGCCAAACCATATTCGGGAAAAATATCTTGCGAGGTTTACATTTGCTGCAATCGGCCGGGTCGTTATTTGTCCATTTTGAGATCATTTGCTGATAGCTGCATCTTACTGACCAACATCAGTGCATCATTCTGCTCCAAAAAACAGTCATGCACAATGTTTGATTTAAAATAATCTTATGAAAAAAAAAATATAAAAATGTTTATGAAATGAATGCGAATCTGTTCAATTCAGATCTTATTCACTGTCATTAAGGCAAGTTTATTTATATAGCACATTTTATACAAAATGGTAATTCAAAGTACTATACATAATTTTTTTAAATAGTCATAAAAAAGACATTTTAAAAATGCATGCATAGTTATTACAAAAGATTTCATAAAATAGAAAACATTCTAAAAATGCATGCAACATAAGTATAAAAAATAGTCATAAAAAAGAAAACATTTTAAAAATGCATGCTTAATAATTACAAAAAAAGTCATTAAATAGAAAACATTCTAAAAATGCATGCAACATAAGTATAAAAATAGTCATAAAAAAGAAAACATTTAAAATGCATGCTTAGTAAGTATAAAAATAGTCATTAAATAGAAAACATTCTAAAAATGCATGAAACATAAGTATAAAAAATAGTCATAAAAAATAAAACATTTTAAAATGCATGCTTAGTAAGTATAAAAATAGTCTTTAAGAAGAAAACGTTTTAAAAATGCATGCAACATAAGTATAAAAAATAGTCATAAAATAGAAAACATTCTAAAAATGCATGAAACATAAGTATAAAAATAGTCATAAAAAAACACATTTGAAAATGCATGCTTAGTAAGTATAAAAAGTCTTTAAGAAAACATTTTAAAAATGCATGCATCATAAGTATAAAAATAGTCATAACGAGCATTTTAATATATATAATAAAGTATGCTTTTAATGCATTTTTTAAATGCAAAATATGATTATTACATAAGCAATAAAAAAATAACTGAAAACTGAAGAGATTGATCAAGTAATTAAATGAAATAAATTAATAAACTACATTTTAAGGCATGTATATCAGGCATCTGTCACTCTGACCTATGGATCCCGCATTACATCAGCTATTAACCTCTGTATCAGTGCAATGATACTTACAGTGGATACCTCACAGAATGAAGGTTACCATCTACACACGACCATTAAACATGTCAGAAATAAAAGCTGGCTTGGATCGATCAGAACACTCCTGAGAATGATGTCATGACAGGAAACAGGAAGTAGATCAAGAGTTGAAATCAAAATAAGTGATCAAACATAAGCATCATGTGACTTCCATCTCCTCTCTGACTCCACCTGTGTGAAGAGGAGTGGCAGACGCACTGAATTACCTGATTTGGATCCACAGGTGGGAGCGATCTGGCCGCTCGGACAGGTGCACATGTTGGGTCTGGAGCAGAAGCCGTCTCCGCAGGGGCTGCGACAAATAGCTGAGAACAGCAAAAACAATGACTGACGACATCTATTGATTGCTTGACCTTCACAGACATCAATAAACATGCAGGTACAGGTGATATTCTGAACGTTCTTACAGCTGAAACCAGTTTACATACACCTTGCAGAATCTGCGAAATGTATAAGTAAATAAGAGGAATCATACCAATTGCATGTTATTGTTTATTTAGTACTGACCTGAATAAGATATTTAACGTAAAAGATGTTCACATATAGTCCACAAGAGAAAATAATAGCTGAGTTTATAAAAATGACCCCGTTCAAAAGTTTACATCCCCCTGATTCTTAATACTGTGTTGTTATCTGAATGATCCACAGCTGTGTTTAGTGATAGTTGTTCATGAGTCCCTTGTTTGTCCTGAACAGTTAAACTGCCTGCTGTTCTTCAGAAAAACCCCTCAGCTCCCACAAATTCTGTGGTTTTGCAGCATTTTTGTGTATTTGAACCCTTTCCAACAATGACTGTATGATTTTAAGATCCATCTTTTCACACCGAGGACAACTGAGGGACTCGTATGCAACTATTACAATAGGTTCAAATGCTCGCTGATGCTCCAGAAGGAAAAACCGTGCATTAAGAGTAAATTGAACTCATTTTGTCTTCCGTGAAACATCTTCTGTACCTTCTGAAGGGCAGTACTAAATGAAAAAATATGATTTTCAGTCTTGCTTCTGTTTAATGCATCGTTTTTCCTTCAGGAGCATCAGGGAGCGTTTGAACTGTATATGCACACTAAATAGGTTCAAACGCTCGCTGATGCTCCAGAAGGAAAAACCGTAAAGATCAGGGTAAATTGAACTTATTTTGTCTTCCGTGAAACATCTTCTGTACCTTCTGAAGGGCAGTACTAAATGAAAAAATATGATTTTTAGTCTTGCTTCTGTTTAATGCATCGTTTTTCCTTCAGGAGCATCAGGGAGCGTTTGAACTGTATATGCACACTAACATGTTTAAATCCATCCCAGAAAATCAAAGTCTGCAGATTCAGGTCTGGTCCTGCTCCAGGTCTTTCCATGAGACAGTCTTGCAGTTCATCGAGGCATATGCCAGCTGTCTTATTCAGGAAATATCGGCTTAATCGGATTAATGCCATCATTACACGATGCACATATAACTGGAATGCGTCCAAACTCTGATTATTACCGGAATGTTCTTGTTAAGTGCGGTCAGCGAGAGGTCAGGAGGTCAGAGAGACTCTGGGCCATTGTGGCCGAGATCCATTAGCGCGCCTGACCTTCACATGTAAACAACACCAGCGCCTGAGAGTCACACAACACCAGCACAGCCTTCCTGAGCGCTGCCAATCTATTCATTTACAGGACGAGAGCGAAAAACAATCGTCCAGCGCCGAGCTCGCAGAACCCCGCCCTCCTCTGTAAACCGTGTTTCCTGTAAACTGCGTTTCTGATAGCTGGAGCAGAACACAACAAACAGGAAGCTGATGCGGACTTACGGACGATGCACTGGTTCCCTCCGGTCAAGGTCTTCCATCCGGGACAGCAGTACGCATGATGACGGGATCCACACACATTCGGCCTGCGGGAAGAGTTCGGCAAAACTTAACCGAGCAAGGGGTCAAATTCACATTTAAACTTTATGTGTGAAACTCTCCATACATAGAATAGCATTAACATGGGAAGAACATGGGAATAGAAAGGAACATACACTGTAAACAGAAATGTAGTTGTAAATAAAACAGATTACTTGAGTATGTTGTATAGGAAAATACCATTTCAGTCAGGTACTCCAAAATGTCACATCTAATTCAATGTGTTACCTATCTATTTATTTATCTATCTTACAGATTGATTGCATGGCTTTAAAACATTGAAACCTCACGCTTTTAAAATTTCACTCTTAAATTCTTCGTTTTTACAGCTTATTAAACTATGTTTTAAATATTTAAACCAGCTTTCTCAAGCCAACATCAAAGTCAAACTTTACTATCTAGTGCTCCAGGGACACAAATATGGCGCTTTTATCCACAGGGAATATGAAAAATATCAATCCGTATGAGGAGATAATCACCATATTCAAGGAGAACACCATACAGAGACATCATCATATTATAACTTTCAGATGAAACACAGTATAAATACCATGGTAATCATCCGCGCGCTGATCTAATACCACGGTACTTTCACAACACATTAAAAGCAGGGTTTGTTGTGGTAATTCTACAGTTGCTGTGATAATATAACAACTATAGTAATATAAACTACAACTATAGGGTAACCTATATTATACTACAATACACTATAGTTTACTGTAGTAAAAACTAAAGCATACTACATTAATTATTGCAGTTTATCAGTTCACTATAGTTAATACCACAGTAAGCCGTAGCATTCATTAACAAAGTGTTGTAAATATAATAATATATACAGTATAATACACTTTACTATAGTATGGTATAGTATTTAATATAAATCACTATAGTATTTTTTAATGTGGGGAGTACCGTGTGTTGGGAAGGTTACTTTGGAAATGTAATAAGTTACAGATTATTTAAAATGTAATGTAACATTATTAAAGTAATGTAACTGATTACATTTGATTACTTTTCTAAAGAATGTTTTTTGAACTGTTAATCATTTTTAAACATGTAAAGTAGGCAGGTTAATCTCACAGTAGAACTCAACACTGATTACTGTCAGAGAATCCTTCATCACCTGAATTAAGATTATAATGATTACATTTTAAAGCACAGTCACCACAAAATCAGACTTACTTTGAGATCCTTCTGAGGTTAAATACTGATTTAGCAGCCACCACAAAATCAGGTTAAATACTGATTTAAAACCATAACAAGATATAGTTTAGTAACTATAATACTGTTTTTGAAATCAAATCTTTCTATAGCTATGACAGAAAACACTGGCATCTAACAATACCTCGGAAAAACAGTTAATCTTACAAAATAAAGCATATACACAAACCTTATTGTGTTATGAATAAGCATGTCTCCTGAAACATTAGTGTCTCATATTTTACAGCATTCAATGCAATTTATGAAAGAAATCAAACAAATCTGTATGCACGTGAAAATATTCAGATGTAACCCTCTTTGTAATCATTAACATTTTCATAAGTAACACGTTTTTTCTACCAGTAACTGTAACAGATTGCAGTTACATTTATTTTGTATTTAAATGACGTAACTCTGTTACATGTAACTAGTTCCTCCACAACACTGGGTACATGGTATCAAATAACACCACGCTACATCACTGCATTGATGCAGCAGTGCTTCAGTAAGGGAAAGAAGTTGGGTTCCCCTTACTGAACACAGAATGAGCTGTTGCATGCTGATGGGTGTTTGCGTCCGCGGTCAGAGGAGGGGAGCGTGCGTCTGCATCTCAGCCCACCGGCGTCCAGCCTGAGACTGATGCAGAACAATGGCACACGGTGGGTGGAGAAACCCCAGCCGCACCCTCCTCTCTCTGGACCGGACTGAAGCTCTGGTGCCTTCTGTGAATCACAAGCATAATCATCTGTAAGGAATGCAGACTGAAGTCAACATGAAACTAAGGCCATTTACTTTCTCAAGACATGCTCTCGATCTCATCAGTGTGTTCTAAACAAATGTTTTTCTTCCTAATCCATCGTCTAAATGCAATCCCTCCAGCTGATGCTTGGTCACACTACACTTTTCATCCCACTGACCTCTATTTATACGCATTGCAAATGTAATACATTTCATGCACTGCAAAGTTCAAGTTTGGTGAACTCTGACCTGCGAACTCGTATCATGTGAAGATTCTTGTGAGACTAATAGAAGAAAAATACATCACAACCTCTTAGCTGAATTTAAAAATAAAAACCAGCTTAAAAGCTTTGCATCGTTACAGGTAAGTTGAGTAGACTGTGTATTTTTTAATTTTGCATTCACATGTGTGTCCCTGGAGCACAAAAGCAGTGTTAAGTCGCTGGGGTATATTTGTAGCAATAGCCAACAATACATTGTATGGGTCACAATTATACACTTTTCTTTTGCATTTGACACTTTTATCCAGAGAGACTTACATTGCATTAAAACTATACGTTTTGTTTTCCAATTCATTTATTCCCTGAGAATTGAACCCATAACAATGGCATTTATAGTGCTGCGTTCTACTGTTTGAGCGACAGAAATGTGTATTTCTATTTATTAGTATTTGTTATATGTTGAATTTTTGTTTTTTGGCACTGCCATCGCATATCAGAACCATTGCAGTTTCCAAATAAATTCCGCATGCTTAAGAGATGGTTATTATTGTTAATTAAAACTAAAAATATTTCTATTAAAAGTTTTTGTTCATCAAAATAACCCTGAAATAAAATAAAATAACTAAAAAAAAAAAAAACTAAATGAAAATTAGAAAATAAGTGAAACAAGTCAAAGCAACTGGAAATAAATAAAAACTAAATCTGAAATAAAAAATAAATGAAACCAAAAAAAATAAGAGTGAATAAAAAAAATTATAAAAATGACAAAAGTACATAAGAAACTTACTAAAAATCTAACTAATATAAAAATAAAAATTTGAATGATCTAAGTAAATGTTTGACATTATTAATAGAAACTATAATCATATAAAAATAATGCCGCTGCTTTATTAACCACCTTCACACAGGTACGTTTCACCATCCACTCAGTTCATGATGGTGAAAATAAAGTCTCGCCCTACACCAAATCTCTCGTTTCACTCGTAAACATGTCACATAAACTGGGTTTAAATGGCTTGCGAGCGGCGTTGGGTTTATGTCGTAACATCATTGTTCAGCAGTGTGTCTCTGGGTACCGTCGGCTGCAGGGTTCGAGGCCGACTGACAAAGTTCTGCTCATTCTTCTGTGTGTTTACTTTCTCTAAGGCTCGGCGCTATGGCTTAAACAGATGCTCCAATATACTGACCTACTTTTGAGGAATTCAGTCCTCTCTCTCACTGCACGTGACCCAATAACAGCATCCCATTCCTGTTCCTGTTCCCGGCCTCGTGCGGATTGCAGACGGATGCAGGGACGGGCGGGGGAGCGTGTGCCTGTGCGAAAGCGTCTTACTCTAACTTTCTCACACTGTTTATTTGCTTTGGCTCAGGAGCGACTGTGTCTCCTTTCATTTCCCGTGGTCTTGGACTCCAGGAATCGAGCGCTCCGACTCCCAGACGATCAGCGATACGGGAGGAGCATCTGAAATCTCACAGAATCAATCATTATTAATCACGTGTAGATTGCTTTGATATCACAGAGCGTCCAGGTTCATGTGCATCGGCAGACCTGAGATTTTCAACTGGGTTTTTGCCTCTGAAACTGCAGAAGTGACTCTGGTGATGTTGTCAGGTGTCGAGGCATTGATGGTTCCATGAGGAACCATTCATGGAACCTTTCCATTGCACAAAAGGTTCTTCAGAATATTAGAGCTCGTTACACTAAGAAAAAGTGGTTCTTTTAAGAACAATTTACTGAAAGGTTCTTTGGAGAACCAAAAATGGTTCTTCTATAGCATCGGTGCAAAAAGCCGCTTTTGGAACCTTTATTTTTTAATGTTTCCATTATCAAAATGTTGTTCTCGTCAACAAAAATGGTTCTTTTAGGAGCTGTTCACTGAAAGGTTCTTTGGGGAACCAAAAATGGTTTTTACAGTGTGGAACGTTTACATTGCACAAAACATTATTAAAATGTTGTTCTCACCAATAAAAATGGTTCTTCTAAAGCGTCACTGTGAAAAGCTATTGGAACCTTTATTTTTTAAAGTGAAGAACGTTTCCATTGCACAAAAGGTTCTTCAGAGTATTAGAGTTTGTTACACTAAGAAAAACTAGTTCTTTTAAGAACTGTTCACTGAAAGGTTCTTTGGAGAACCAAAAATGGTTCTTCTATGGCATCACTGCAAAAAGCAACTTTTGGAACCTTTATTTTTAAAAGTGAAGAACGTTTCCATTGCACAAAAGTTACAAAAAGGCTCTTTAGATTATTGAAATGTTCTTCACATTAAGAAAAACTGGATCTTTTAAGAACTGAGCACCGAAAGGTTCTTTGAGGAACCAAAAATGGTTCTTCTATGGCATTGCTGCAAAAGGTAGCTTTTGGAACCTTACTTTTTTTACAGTGTGGAACGTTTCCATTGCACAAAACATTATTAAAATGTTGTTCTCACCAATTAAAATGGTTCTTGTAGGAACTGTTCACTGAAAGGTTCTTTAGGCGTTCTAAGGCGTCACTGTGAAATCCAGCTATTGGAAACTTTATTTTTAAAAGTGGAGATTGTATCCATTGCACAAAAGGTTCTTCAGAATATTAGAGCTCGTTACACTGAGAAAAAGTGGTTCTTTTAAGAACAATTTACTGAAAGGTTCTTTGGAGAACCAAAAATGGTTCTTCTATGGCATCGCTGCAAAAAGCCGCTTTTGGAACCTTTATTTTTTAGAGTGTGGAATGTTTCCATTGCACAAAAGGTGCAAAAATGTTCTTTAGATTATTAAAATGTTGTTCTCACCAATAAAAATGGTTCTTTTAAGAACTGTTCACTGAAAGGTTCTTTAGGGAACCAAAAATGGTTCTTCTAAAGCGTCACTGTGAAAACCAGCTATTGGAACCTTTATTTTTAAAAGTGGAGAACATTACCATTGCACAAAAGGTGCAAAAGGTTCTTTAAATTAGTGAAGTGTTCTTCACACTAAGAAAAAGCGGTTCTTTGAGGAACCAAAAACGGTTGTTCTGTAACATTGCTGTGAAACCCTCTCTGGACCCTATATTTTAAGAGTGCAGCGAGTCATTAATCTCGAGTCGTCAAGTTTCAGGATTTCACAGTGTACATTTGTAAACACTGGGCTTTGTGCTTGTTTTCTGCCGTTCTCATGTGAATATGCAGTTGTGTTTCACATCATCCAGCTTTGCTTCATCTCCAGCTGGATCATGGATAGATGTTCTTCTGATATAAAGCAGCGTTCAAGGCTTCCAGCTCCTGAAGCGAACTGATTCACGCTCGGCTCGCCTCTCCACATAACACCTTCCCAAAACTCTTGGAATCATCTAGGTGCTCCTTGGCAAATAATAGACAAACGTTTATGTTCTTTCTGATTGTGGCATCACAAACACTGACCCGAGAGGAGCCTGCAGTTCTCTGGACGCAGCTTCAGGATCTTCTGTGACGGTCTGGATGATTTTAGGCTGCGCCTCTGGAGAAACCTTGGCAGGCCAGTCGCTCCTGGGGAGTTTCACCACCGTTCCAAGAGTTCTTCGTTTCAACATTACGGCTCTCGCTGTGGGTCTGTTCAGATCCAGGGTTTTGGAAATGTCTGCGTAACCTTTTCCTGACTGAGACTCAATATGAGCATGTCATTTTTATTCTCTCATAAAAACTCTCCTTTGATCGGGTGATTTGTGCTTGTTAAATCTTTGTGAGGGTCAATGGCACAGTCGCACATGACCGACTTTAATCAATCGAATTCATATTCCTTAAATTCTCTTAAACCAGCTGCTGGATTCAAATGAGCTCTTCGCTGAAGCCTGTATGTAGAGCATCTGCTGCATGAATCGTGATGTAGCCGTTTTCTGCATCATCCTTGTGAAAGACAGAAATAAAACAAAGGTCAGTTCAGAATCATTGACAGTGAGTGTGTTTATTAAAAAAAACGACAGTTTGAGGCGTTCACATGAGTGCTGTTGGGTGCTTTCAAGTCATGTTGGAAAGATTGCATTCATGATTCAATTGGAAAACAAATGGGGATTTTCTTTGAGCCTTGATTTTCCAAGTTGTTGTTGGCGGGTCACTGAGAAAACATGGCTGATGTGATGCATGGTGCATCTAGTTGGTGTATGATTTTTCATCTTTCTCGAACAAAAGTGATTTAAATGCATCTAATGCCATTGTGATTTCCTAGTTTGTAAATATGAACTTCCCAGGAAGATTTGAATGCACCTGATGTAAACACACTCATGAATGCATCATAAAGTCCCGTGTTGTGACCTCATTAATTCTCTGGCCCTCGTCACCAGTGTTGGGGAAAGTTACTTTTAAAAGTAATGCATTACAATATTGCATCACTCCCTAAAAAAGTAATAAACGTAATCCCCTAAAAACTAATTAATTATGATAGTTACTTTTTATGGAAAGTAATGTTACACGGTACTTGTTTTTTTGCCTATGCTGGGCTTGCTGAGCTTGTTTTTAATATAAAAACGTTCTATTTTTGGCAAATATAACAGCCCTTTCACACTAAAAGTGAAATGAATGAGCCTCAGGCTGAAGGAAATGTAAATTCATGTTTGTACAGTAGAGGGTGCAGCTCAAACAAACCTTTCAGCTGTGCCGCCGATCTGGATTGCATGATGAATAGGATGCAGGAGAAGAAAGTTCAAGTACTTTTTAGCAATAATATGGTTGAATTGGAACATCGAAGGTCAGCAGCAAAGACACTGTTTAATAAAATGGGATTGAATACATAAAGGATATTTGTGTTAACCTATTTATTTATTGCAGGTTTGCATTTCAGTTTCTATTCATTTTGAGGAATACTGAATCTGTTTTTGTGCAGTGAGATGAGTAAACACATGTTGATATTTAGTCTAGAACTACAGTAAGATCATGTTCACACACAACGCTCTGCACTGACTCCTGATTTCTGTCACCATGGCAACACCAGAGCTGTCACTCAATACATGGAAACAAAGTAACTGGAGTTACTTCCCTGAAAAAGTAACTCCGATATTTTCTCTCAAATTAAAAAGTAATGCCTTACTTTACTAGTTACTTGGGGAAAGTAATCTGATTACATTACTTGCGTTACTTGTAATGCGTTACCCCAACACTGCTCGTCACTGTGGATAATCAGGCGAATATCTGCAGACAGAGATGAGAATGTGATCTTTGATCGAATCGGCCGATCACGGGCTGGTTGTAAGAGTCGTCCATGATCCTCCGCCGCCGCTGCTGTTTGGATGTTTCAGCCCCCTGAGGTTCATTTCTCTCCTTTGACACAAAGGAGCAGCTTGCAGGAAAACACTGTCGACCTCGCTTCACATTTTTGACCATCTACGGTTTGGAAAACTCTTGTGTTTTGGGTCAAACGGGTCTTTCGGCCAAACCAGCACCCACACACACACACACACACACTCATGCACATGTAAACATGCATACATGCATTCACATGTGCGTCTACACACGCCGATGAGTGAGTTTCCCAAACAAACATGAAATCATACAAGATGGCTGGTGCTCAGGTGGAGCTCAACACTGACCTGAAGAAGAGACAAGGACATGCTGTCAAACCAATCAAAACTCAAATGTCTTAAAGGGGTCATGAACTGCCTGTTTTTTATTTTGTACTGTTCTCTGAGAATTTTTTTTAGAATAGGCTATTTTCTGTGCTGTTTTAACCCCCCTCATCAGAACGCTCTGTGTGAATAGGAGTGGAGGATTGTAGACTCGGAAGTAAACGGCCACTGCTGTGATTGGCTAATAGTTGTGTATGATTGACAGTCTACATTCCGAATAGATGCTTGCTGCTGTGATTTTAGGTCAAAAACGCATAAATAACTGAATACATATCAAACGATCTGTAAGAAAAGACAAAGCGTTGTGTTGCGACATTACTGTCGGATCCAATAAGGTCGCAATATAGTCTTTTAGTTTCAATCTTTCTGAAAATCCTGCATCGAATTGTGCCTTTTTTGTAAATGAATCTGTGGTAAAATGAAGTGAACAAAGGACTGAGTTCTTACTGACGAGGTCTGGAATTAAAAATTTTAAAAAGTGAATCCGCTCTTTCCTACAGGCAGCGATGTAGAATCGGTGGGCGGAGCTAAACAGGCAGCGATGTAGAATCGGTGGGCGGAGCTAAACAGGCAGCGATGTAGAATCGGTGGGCGGAGCTAAACAGGCAGCGATGTAGAAGCAGGTGTTGATCTTCTGCGGAGGCGGCACTTATCCACACTATTACATCATAGATAGGAACATTCCACAAGCTGTGGTTTTGGCAGATCGGCTTCAATATAAGCTGTTAGACTAACAACAAAGTTTGGGTTCTGAAACTTACAGGATGTTTTTACAGCACAATGACCTTTTACATGTCACAAAATCAAGGGAATTTTGGTTTCTCAGTTCATGAGATTTCATCTCAAACGGTCAAATCCAGTGATTCAGTTCATACTTGGTGCCTTTTAAATCTAATTCTGTTTCTTGGTGGGCTGATGTAAATCTGTACGAGTTTATTGGCAGTCACTGAGCCTCATTAGAGCGTCTGACATCAGCAGGTGATGAACTCACGCTCTGCATTCGATCACGGCTCTAGAACCGGAGCATCACTTGCATCTCTGATGTTGAGGTAATTCTCTCACTGACTCACACCGACTCGCCCATCGCAAGTTACCAAAGACAAATAATGACCCTCAGATGATCTCATCCGATCAGATCAGCGTGTGTGTGTGTGTGTGCATGAGCTCCATCAACAGCAGAAGGGCAGACTGACAGATGCAGAGTGCGACAGCCGGCTGATGTTCACAGCTGCACAGTCTTGTTTTCCTGCCGTCTGTAACGACCCTGATAAAAGCCCCTCAGTGGTGAAGATTAATGCACACACACACACACACTCACATGCACGCGCAGCATATTTCTCAGCGTGTGTCACTGTTGGCTCCGGATGCGGACGCGTCACATGATGCTGTCGGACTGACTCCCAGAATCCCAACAGCACAGATACCTGATGATTCAATCCCAACACACACTAGTGATGATCACACGCAAACCACTAACACCAAGAAACAAACACTGAAGACAAACTTAAAGTGCATGAAACAGTCTTTTCTTTCCTATTTTGACATGTATCCAAGTTAAACGGCTTCTTGAACAAGAAAAATGTAGGGCAGGACTTGTTGTCCGTCGGGAATTGATTGGATCGTTGTTGTTTGCTAATTGCTGTGATCTCATGTGAGTGACAGGTCACTGGAGGAATTACTGTCCCGCCCTCATGCACACGCCATCAGAGAAGAGAGAGATTCCTTCTTAGAGTTCATGTTTTTGATTAAAGATTACAAGGGCACGTGGATTAAAGGACTAGTTCATACAAAAATGAACACTTTCTGAAAATGCACTCACCCTCAGGCCATCTCAGATCAGGATGAGTTTGTTTCTTCATCAGGTTTGTAGAAATGTAGCATTGCATCAGTGTCTCAGCAATGGATGCTCTGCAGTGAATGGGTGCCGTCAGAATGAGAGTCCAAACAGCTGATAAAAACATCACAATAATCCACAAGTAATCCACAGCACTCCAGTCCATCAGTTAACATCTGGAGAAGACAAAAGCTGAAACAAATCCAGCATTAAGACGCTTTTAACTAAAAGTCCATATAATCCATAATAACTGTTCCTCCAGTGAAAAGGTGTTCTGGTGTGAATCAGGAGAGAAATCTGCACAGATCAAGCAGCGTTTACAAGCCAAAATTTGGACTCTCATTCTGACGGCACCCATTCACTGCAGAGCATACAATAGTCTGAAAGGAGCTTGCGTGACCGTTTGTTATTTGCAAACAAAGCAGCGTGTTCAGTCGTGTCTGTGTCTGAAGCTTGTGTTTCATATTTCATTAGACTGTTTTTCAGCAGATTCTGGATCTTTCATGAAGAGGCCAGTCGCTCACAGCCTCATAATCAAAAACATGAATTCCAGAAGCATTACTGGCCTCGGGCTGTGCATGCTGGGAATTAACGCCGCTTCTCAGCACTTTAAGCACTGAAATCATGTGATTTTGGCGTTACGACACAATTCAAGATGCTTGAGAAACATGAATTACAGGAATCAGCCTGGAGTTTGTTCTAAACGACCCGTTTAACGTCTTCAGATGACTGAACATCAGCTGAGAGCCGCTGTGAAACATTCACTGGAAGCAGTTCATCCCTGTTCGTGTTTGTGTTACTATAGTCAGCGTGGGTTAAACCATATGACGAGAGACTTCACTAGGACATCTGACTGCGAAAACACTCAGAACACCCTAGCAACCACACAGCAGAACCCCGGCAACCAGCCACAACAATCCAGCGCAGTGATATTTGACAGTCGCCGCGTCTCTGTTCTTCCGTCCTGAGGAATTCTGGAAAGCCCCTCGGCCTCGTTCTGAGCGCAGACGACAGAGATTCACGTGAGATGAGTGTGAGCCGCTGTCTGACGTCAGCTCCTCCACCCAAACTCACACTCACTCAGCACACATCTTCTGTCTGACTCCAGAAGGTTCCCTGGCAGATTTTACAGCGGTTATGAGCTGATGAAATCCGAAGCGTCTCTCTGCATGTTTCACGTTTTTTCTGACTTCAGATCTGTGCCAGCTTTGTTCTCCTCAAACTTCAGTCTGCGCTTAGACGAGAGCGCCACCTTCTGACTGCAAGTGTTTCAACAGGTTTAACCAAGTTTTAAAAAAGTACACTTCCATAATGTACTTAAAGGCACACAATATGTAATTTTCGTCGCTGGAGGGCGCGTATTCAAATTAAACAAACAAACAAAGGCGTAGTTAGATGACGCGTGACTGAGTGTGGAATCATGGGAGTTGTGGTTTTCATCCGCACAGCCGATGCAATCCTGTGCCTTTAAAGTGCTCTATTATCGCGCACTAATTTTGTACTTAATACACTAAAAATTATTCTTTAGTACCTCTTAAGATCAACTAAGTGTACTCATTTTTACTAAGTGTAAAGCACATTTTAGTTCATATTCATGGTGTCCCAAAATAGCACAGTTGAGTACACTTAGATGATCTTAAGAGGTACTAAAGAATCATTTTTAGTGTATTAAGTACAAAATTAGTGCATGAAAATAGAGCACTTTAAGTACATTATGGAAGTGTACTTTTTTTCAACCTGGGTTGAGATCAAAACAAACCCCATTTATTTTCTCAAAAAACACTCGTGCTCTCATCAGTGATGTTATTCTAAAGAAATAGATGTTTGTCGTTATAATCTTTCATCTAAATGTACCAACTTGCTCGACATCATCTAGTTCAGCAGTTCTGACTCCATAGCTTCTCATGCAGACTTAACACTAAAATACATTTGTTTATTGAAATAAAGCAGAATTAAAATATAAAAAGTAGATTCAAAAGTAGACAAAAATTGGAAATGTTGCCTTGGAAATAAGCTTAAAACTGATTGATGAAAGCACTAAAATTACTAAGTGGATATAAAAAACTAAAACTGAAACCGAATTAAAAATAAATGAAATATGATTAGTAATATTTAATAATAAAAATGACAAAAGCATATAAAAATTGACCAAAAATAAACTAAAGTTAACATGAAAACATAAAGCTAATCAAAATATTAATAAAAACTATAATAGTATCTAAATAAATAATACTAATAAAAAAAACTGCTTTAATGACAAAACTGCCTTTATAGGTTGAAAATAATTGTGTAAAATAATTACATTCTTTAATTCGACAGGTTTTGAAAAAGTGAATGTTTCACACAGTTCACACGGGATTTTTCCAGTGGTTTGTGATTACAGGACAAGGCTTATTTTCTAAACTATTTATTACTCAGAAACAGCAGTTTCTCCCCACTCACAATATATCACTCATATATATCCATAAGACCACGAGAACCCTGGTTCTTAATAAAAATGACAACTGTTGAGGGAACTAATTCAAATAAAAAATCAGCTTACATCTTCATTTTTAGCCGTTTCGGCTTATTTTAAAGCTTTCGTCATATTCAGTATTTATCATTACTGTAAAAGCATTAATATCAAATATCGCTAGATTTGGAAAGTGTTACCGCCGGGAAATACAGGAGGAGATGCTGTGGGCCTTCGGTTTCCTCCGCTTCAGCACGTGATTCTGATATGAAGCATCAACTCCTGATGGATAAAATCATTCGTTTCTCACTGAAATATCACACTACAGAAGTTAAACACCCAGAATGACTCATAAACACACTCACTGTCACACGAGTCAAACACACGGTCCAGTAGATAGTTAACTGAAAACAGTTTAATTGTATTAACGATCAGCCAGAGAACAGTTACTGCATGACTTCACCATCACAGCTGCTGGAAAACACATGTGCTAGTTTCACATTAGTTACCAAAGCATGTTCACGTTTATGTACATAGTGCAAAAGACACGCTGATGAAGATCACTCCAAACACAGAGAGAGAGAGAGAGAAAGAGAGACACGGATCCGCTAGCACCGCACCGAACGCTGCTACAGAAGCTTATTGCACCGAGATCCTGCTGCTCCATTCATATGGAGTACCGGATCCATTAGCCATAAACACAGACAATTAGTGAACATCATCGTTATAACATCACAAATCCTTCATGTGGAGATGAACGTGGCTTCACCTCTCAAGCGCTCCACTACAGACGGAGGAGGAAGAGCAGAGTAAATCAGAGTAAACTAACGCACACAGACAGGAGCAATTTACACAGATCCGTCAGAACCAGGAGAAACGAGCCCAACTGAAGACACACGTGGAATAAAACACACTCCGGATCAGTTCCCGAGTTCAAGCGCCATAAACAGAGACAACCGGAGAGTATTAGAAACATTTAAACACAGGATTGGTTCATTTGTTCAAGACGTCTGCTGCTTGTTTGTTAATGCTTCGCGTTCGCTTTTCCCGGTTAAACGAAACGCACGTTCAGATGAGAGCCACGGACAAAACTTCATCGATTTTAAGAAATAATTCACCTAAACGCTCAATCATTTACTCACTTTAAACACGTGTGACTTTATTTCTTCAGTGCAACACGGACGAGATGTTCAGAAGACTGTTCAGCTGCTCGTTTTTAAGGGAGAAGCACAAAAACACTGTAAAGCATCATGATAGCGATTCATTTGATTCAGTGATTCAGTACAGCTCTCAAATATCATACTTTAGAGGAATAGTTGACCCAAAAATGATCATTCTGTCATTATTTAGTTCTTTCTTTCTTACTTTTAGTTCTTACCGACTTACTTTCTTTAGTGGAGCACAAAAGACGATATTTTAATTTATTTGTCTATATACCAGAAGTCAATGGGGTCCAAAGTTGGTTCTTTAAAATATCTTTAGTAAATGGTGATTTGATGGTGCTTTAAGTCCGGTTACACGACCAAACCGGTGGTGTGTTTGCTGTTGTTTACTTTGTGAATGAGTGATTTCAGATTCAGTTGTTCACCCTAATCCAAACTAAGCATGCAGGCGTCTGTTATGATGCTTTACAGTGCTTCTGTGTGATTTCTGAAGGCGTGATATGAGCGTGAGTTATTCACAGAGAGCGTGTGAGCGGTCGGTCTGTCCGTTATCGGTTCCTGAGTCGTGTTTGTGTTACGTGTGACCTCTCATCCCGTGTGTGAACTCGCCGCCGGTTCGGTGAGATCAGAGGAGTCGAGCTCCTCCTCGTCGCTGCGCCGCTCTTCCTCATCTTCATCCTCCTCGTCCTCGGTGCTGCTCTGTCTGCGCAGCTGCATGTTCTCCAGGGTTTTGGAGACCCAGGACTCGATCCTGGAGCTGAGTGGCGGCACCTGCACAGAGATGGGCTCGGGGGTGTAGTCCTCCTCCTCTTCCTCCTCCTCCTCCTCCTCCTCCAGCATGCCGGGCACCAGTGTGCTGGTGGTGCTGGTGATGGAGGAGTTGAGCCGGTCTCAAGATCTTGATTAGGTTAAAACCGAAACCAAGCCATTCACACAGAACGCATATTCAGCGCATTTTTTAGGCGGACAAATACGACTGCTGCTCTCACGTCTCACACAAGAGATGCATAGAAAGCCATGCAACGTTAAAACAGTTTAAACTTTTAGAAAACACGTCATGAATTTGTGGAGGTTTATTGCTTTTCACTGCATCTCGTATGTTTTTAAATGCAGTCTGTGTGATCGGCGCTTCAGCTCTTTGGATTAAGCAATGCATAAATACATGATGCTGTTTTGTTCAATTGTTTATGCAATTTTTACGAAATTATATTTGATTTATATGAGTTAATTTAGACGTAATGCACGTTTTTTTACTTAGAGTTACTTCCTTGCGTTGACAATTTAAATGC
>NW_015626381.1:1110591-1112036 GCF_001515625.1 Sinocyclocheilus rhinocerous
AAAAAAAAATTTCTATTGCTCTTTGTTTTAAAAAAGGTTATAAAAAATGTCATTAATTATCGATACCGAACTATATGAAACATTATATCGTTGATACATTTTTTTGCTATATTTAAATTCTCCAGATCGTGACAGCAGGATATTAATATTGTTATTTTCCTGTTTATTACTGTGAAGCTGCTTTAAAATCATCCGTAGTGTATAAAGCGCTATAGAAACAAATGTGACTTCGCTAGATTTTTGACATAACCTTGAGTGTATCTGACAGTTTAAGTGCAATAGTTTGTGAAAGTGATCTTGGTTCATCACTCACTCGCTGTGACAGTCTACTTTCTGGAGGTTTAAACTGGTAAGGCGTTAAAAGTGTGTCTTACCGTACTCCTTCTCGTTGACCTCTGAGATGGGCTCGGAGATGACGCTGCAGAAGGAGATGGCGCTGGCGGCGGATGGGTTTCTGGAGTGGCCCATGTGGTGCGTGACCTTCTTGACGTTCTTCAGAGCCTCCTCGGCCTGCTCCTGCTCCAGAGCGCTCACCATGTCCTTATACGCCCTGCGCGCCTCCTCCGTCAGAGACACCAGCTTTGTGCACAAAAAGTATTCTCGTAGCTTCGTAAAATTACAGTTAAACCGCTGATGTCACATGGATTATTTTAATGATCTTCTTGCTATGTTTCTGTACCTTGATCGTGTAAGGACCCTTGCAGCCTATGGAGGGTCAGAGAGCTCTCGGAATTCATCAAAAATATCTTAATTTGTGTTCCGAAGATGAACGAAGGTCTTACGGGTTCGGAACGACACGAGGGGGAGTAATTAATGACAGAATTTTCATTTTTGGGTGAACTAACCCTTTAAACTGGTCATCTCATTTTGTGTGTGTGTATGATTGTGTGTCCAGAGAGAATAAAAATAAAAGTCATTTTTGTGGGGAGGCCAACAGAAAATAATCCTTATTGTTGAGCCCTTCACACACACACACACACACACACACACACACACACACACACATCACACATAAACACACACTCACACACACATAAACACACACACACTGTACTGAGCAGCACAGCGGCTCTGCTGTTCCAAACCCACTCTCAGCCGGCAGAAGCTGCAGCACAAAGGCTGATCTGAGATCTGAGAGGAAGAGAACGTAGGCCGCCGTATCAGGCAGGAATCTGCACTGCTGTAACCTCAGTGACCTCTGACCCCCGCGTGTGTGTGTACTCACTCTCTGAACCTGCGGCTGTGGATCTTGGTGATGGCGGACGCAGCCATGGGGCTCCCGATGCCGGAGCTGGAGGGCGAGCCCTGTGACACGGGTGTGATGCTGTAGGGAGAGTTCTGACTGGCTGGAGACAGAGACGCATCACTGGGCATGCTCAGACCGTTCTCTGCAACACACACACACACAGAGAGACACACACACACACACACACACACACACACAG
>NW_015626381.1:1116463-1126955 GCF_001515625.1 Sinocyclocheilus rhinocerous
ACACACACACACACACACACACACACACACAGAGAGACACACACAGGAGACCGATGAGGACTGCTGCACACATTACACAGCAAATACACATGATTGTGTCTTTGTTATCATATTAGGGTGCTCCATGATACTGGAAAAAGCCTGATAACTCCATGTATTGTTTTTCTGAGATATATATTGCGATGTGAAAAAATACAGGCATTTTTAGCAGATGACTTCTGTTATAGCTTTATTTGGAAAGAATTTATTTAAACATTTAATCTACCAATATTACTTTATATTTTAAAAAATATTGTTTATTTTCATATTACTATAATACCATTGTACTATATTTAATATAAAAAAAAAAAAACTGAAGTAAAAAATAAAGTTTAAATTTCAATTTACAGAACAATAGTTCAATTGCAATAACAATATTTGTCTTAATTCCTTTTTTTCTAACGTTAAACCATCAAGCTTTTATTTTTATCTTTCAAGAAGAACTTAAAGTTTCAGTTTAGGTGATTACTGATAATTGTTGAGTTTCCATAATTGATTCTGTAATTTTCCTTTTGATTCCTGTAAAGCTACTTTGACACAATCTGTATTGTATAAAGCGCTATAGAAATAAATGTGATTTGACAGGTTTATAAAGTGTATTATGTGTGTGTTTATGTGTGTGTGTGCGTGTGTGTGTTTATGTGTGTGCGTGTTTGTGTGTTTATGTGTGTGTGTATCTGTGCGTGTGTGTGTTTATGTGTGTGCGTGTTTGTGTGTTTATGTGTGTGTGTATCTGTGCGTGTGTGTGTTTATGTGTGTGCGTGTGTCGTGGCCAGATCAGGAAACTCGTCCTCATCCTGAACAACAGACAGACAATCAGTCCCAGAGTATGTGAGTGGAGTGGCAACAATTTCCCCTCCGCGCTCCGAGCATGTGTGTGTTCATGAGTGAGTGTGTGTGTGTGTGTGTGTGTGTGTGTGTGTGTGTGAGAGTGTGTGTGTGTGTGTGTGTGTGTACCTGAAAGTACAGTGGCTCAGGTGTGAGGTGTGTGTTGGGTGTCTCTGAAGGAGTCGATCTCTGTCCTCCTGCACGACCTCCAAAGCTCATCTGGAAGTCCTGCGGGTCAGATCATGCAGAATAAGTCAGAAGAGTCAGAGCAGCATGTCATGTGATGTGTGTGATGCTCGAGTGTTACCTGTGTGTAGTTCCTCTGCTCAGGTGTTCTGCCTCTGTGATACGCTGTGTTCCTGTCTGTCCACGGCTTCTGGACGGTCTGTGAGGCTACATTCCCCCAGCTAACAGCTGCACCTGCACACACACACACACACACCCACACAGACACAGACACACAGACACACACACACAAACAAACACACACAGACCAACACACACAAACAAACACACACACACAAACACATACACACACAGAACCACACACAGACCCACACACACACACACACACACACACACAAACACACACAGATACACAGACACACATGTACACTTTAAAGGCCTGTTTAGGAACCATAACGATAACTACAACTACAACATTAACCATAGCAACAACAATAACTATAAGAATGTAATATAACTGAAAAGATAACTATTACCATAACTAGAATGATAACTATGATGACAGATATAACGATAACTGTAGCTATAATAACTATATCTATGACAATAAATATAATGATAACTATAACAATAATTATAGCAATAACTATAATGAAATCAATAATTAACAATAACTGTAACTGTAATAACTATGATAACTTCGATGAACATTAACGATAAGTATTATGACTAACTAATGATAACTATAGCGTTAATTATAATGACACTGACTGATAACTATAACAACTATGAAGTCAACTATAATGATAACAATAACTATGATGATTATGATAACATCAATATCTATGATGACAACTATGATGATAACAAAAAGTATGAAGAGAACTATGACGATAATTGTAATGATAACTAAAATGCTAACTAAACAATAACAACAACAGATGATATTGTTCTGTTTATAATAAGTGCACTTCAGTTTTAGCGTCTGCTGCTTTAAATGCTCGAGCTCTTTAAAGCCAGATGGATTCTGATCGTTCATGAGCCCAAAAAAAGAAATAATCGTTCTGAAAGTGATTCCAATGATATCATTCCTCTGTTGTTATCATTTTAGTCGTGGTGTGGACTAGGGGTGTGCGATATATATCGTCTGCGATAATATTATAATTGTTGTTTTAACGTTGTGCGATTTGACATTATCGAGTATTTTGCAAAAACCATTCAAAACACCCTCAGAGTGCACGCATACATTACGTGAAGTCTAGACAAGTGCATGTTCTTTCACTTCATGATTCAGTCTATTAAAATACATTTAGAATGATCACAAATTCAAGACATGATGGCAGAAAATTTATATATTTTACCACTCCATATAGTTAATCAATTTCACACGATGAGTGCTGTTTTTCTCCAAATATTACCATGATTACAAATGTGATATTGATTTTTTACAACAGTTCAATAAACAAGTTAATTAAGAGACACTAATATTGCCTGTTTTTGCTCTATTTCGACAACAAAAATAATTCCGAACAAAGCCACAGCACTGTTTTGTGTCTCTGAGCAAATAACGGTGATTCGTTCCTGAATGAATCAACCGTTCAAATGATTCGGTTCAATCGCAGTGACTCACTTATTAACAGTGACTTGCTGCCACCTACTGGCGGTTTTAATTTCACATTCAAAGTATCTTTTCATTTTTTAAATAATT
Organism: Sinocyclocheilus rhinocerous; assembly: GCF_001515625.1. NCBI lineage: Eukaryota > Metazoa > Chordata > Actinopteri > Cypriniformes > Cyprinidae > Sinocyclocheilus > Sinocyclocheilus rhinocerous. The sequence continues at coordinate 1,119,225 of NW_015626381.1, forward strand.
TCAAATATCAGTATTCAACGTTTTATGTTTAATATATCAAAACATTATTTATGCATTTGTAATTGCAGGTTAAAGTATTCATGTCTTGCATTAAACAGTGTGTAAATACATCTAAATATATTTACTTCAGATGCAGCTTCTGTGTTGATTTCATTTGCTTGGTAACAGCCCAAATGTCTTATTATTCTAATTCACTGATTAAATGTAAGAATTTGACTCAAAAGATATTGGACACTTTTAGAGAAAATGGCTTTATAAAAGTAAAAATGCCCATAAAATGTAAAAATCAGTTAAAACTGACCACCACACAGAATATGAAGAATATTAAAAACATTAGGAGTCAGCTGTCTGTGGTAGTGGCACAATAACACACTCGGCAAAATATCGTCTAATTATCGTTATCGATAAAATCCCAGAAAATATTGAGATTTTTTTTTTTTGTCAATATCGCACACCCCTAGTGTGGACTCACTATTCTCTTAGAGTTAGAGTGATTATTAAAACTATGGTTACAGCTTGTGGTGAACTCATGAAAGTTCAGGTGAAAGTGAAGAATTTTACCTGTCATGACGCCAGCGTCCACAGCCTGCAAACACACACACACACACACACACACACACACACACACAGAGATGAGAGACCCCTGCAGTTTTAATCAAGTTTATTATAATCCACCTACGTCACATCTTTACTGATTAGTGCATTTTGCCAAGTCAAGCATTACTAGTACTTGTGTCTCATTAGAGCTTATGATTTGTTTCAAAACTACTAATCCTCTGTATTAAACCTAATCTTGAGATTTTTTTTTTTTGTCAATATCGCACACCCCTAGTGTGGACTCACTATTCTCTTAGAGTTAGAGTGATTATTAAAACTATGGTTACAGCTTGTGGTGAACTCATGAAAGTTCAGGTGAAAGTGAAGAATTTTACCTGTCATGACGCCAGCGTCCACAGCCTGCAAACACACACACACACACACACACACACACACACACACAGAGATGAGAGAACAGCAACCATATGTGACCCGTGCCGGCTAAATGAGTGTGAATGCGCATGGGCTAATTTTGAGCTACAATCAAAAAATGTGAAAAATTTAGATTTTGGTCGAATTTGGTTGGTTTTCACAAAAATGAGTTCAATTAAGCCCTCGTCTAGCGATCCCAATGCTCCAAATAGTACATAAACATCTAAAAGTATCTTTATTTGTACGTCTCATTAATGTTAATCTAAGAATAACAGAAAAGATCGCTGCTCTTGATTGAACTGCTTTTGTAGATTTAATAATCAATGTATTTGTAATGAACACACTGAAGTGATTTTTGCATTTATATTATTTGTTTTTCTTACTTCAATGTTTTTGTTTAGATGTAAAATGTAAAAAGTAACGCACTATTTGTTTCTTTCTTATATTTGTTCTATTGTTGTTTTTTTGCATCTGTTCTGAAATATATATACTGTATGTGTGAGTGTTTGTAAAATGGCACAGCTTTTTAAATATCTGAAAGAAAAAAAATGGTGGGGGGAACTATCGATAATAATAATAATACGAATTCTACTAATAAGAACAATATAAAACGCACTAAGGATTAACAAGCTGCTGGATTCATAAATATTAATCAGGTTGTGTGCGTTCGCTCGTACTGATTCGCTGAAATCAAATGAGGGACGATAACACACATTCCTCCTCACTATAATGAAGTCAAACAGACATGTGTCTCAGGCCAGACAAGCTGAACGTACCGTGGCGGCCGTGTGCTGATTGGTGGAGGTGTTGGCGGCTCCCTGGTTGTGTTTGGGGCTGCAGTAGCCGCTGTCGCTGTCGATGTCGGCCTCGCTGGCTCCCTGCTCGCTGGACGACTCCTGCTGAGACGTGCGTCTGCACCCAGCTTTATTCTTCCACTGAGGACTCGCCTGATCCGACGCACATCTGACGCTGCCAGACGCCTCGCCGGGGAAATCTGAAAACACAGTGTGTTCAGAGCTCAGGGCTCACTGGCTCAGGAATAAAGCAGGAGTTCTGCAGTGTTTATGAAAGTACGTTTAATAAGGAATAAATAGAAGGGAACATCAATATGGCCTCTTGTATTAGCAACACTTCACAGTTTCAAAATACAAAAATCTCCTTTCCTTTTAAATTCATTTTACAAAAAAAAAAAAGTTTATGGCTTGAACATCTCTGCGTCCAAACACTAGAATATGGAAATAATTTTAACTGTACCTTCTGATCACACTGCAAAAAATATTCTCTGTCTTGTCTTCCAGTGCAAATATCTAAAGATTCCTAAATCAAGAATCATTTACTGGAGACGCAAAATGACACTAAGAAGTCTTGTTTTACGAGAAAATGATCAAAATGAATTGATTTTACGATTAAAGGAAGAACAAATATCTGCAAATGAGCTCCGAAAAAATCAAATTAATTCACAGCGAAAAGTTTTCATTCCCCAGTGACAGATATTTGTTCTTATTTTAAGCATAAACTTACTTCGTTTTGTTCAGAAAACAGGACTTCATGTGTTCATGTTGCTTCTCCAGTAAATGTATCTTGATTTAAGGACGACTGAGGAAGAGATTCATTTTTTGTAGTTCATGCAACATTTAATGCCATGACTTTCTGCTTCAATTTAAGAGCTTTCTAGGCTTTAATTTTTGGAAGACTTAAAGCTGCAGTCCTTAACTTTTAAATACAGAACAGAACTGCGTGCGTCCTGCAGAAGAACATTCTTCTCTCTGTTTATGTCTACTCCGCAGCGGTTCCACCAGTGCCAGTCTGAAATAGTCCGAATATAAACACTTATTTATTATAGGTGTACCGTAGTGATTCAGGATAAGCCAAGAACACGGTTTGGAAAATGGATTCATGATGCACTCGCTTATTATATTAATTTAGTAAATTTCGAACACATAAAAAAAGTTACGGACTGCAGCTTTAAAAGACCTTTTTTAAGTCTTGCAAGTAGCCTGTAAAGGTCAAAGGTCAGCTCAGTACCTGTCTGCTGCGCTGCATCCACCAGCAGCACCGTCTTGGATCTCCCATCAGGCCCGGCGGCACACACCTCCTTCTGTACCGCCACGCTCCGCATCACGGGACGCTTGCCTCTCATTGGCTGAGCCACTGGCTGCTGCGAGCGACACACATGAGCGTTAGTTTACACTAGTGAGCAGACTTGAGTGTGTGGGTTAAAGGCACAATATGTACGATTTTCAGACCATATTTAACATAAATGGTTCATAAAGCATTATTTTCAGCTTTATATTTGGTATACAGTACAGTCATCTGTAAATATATTTTCTCAGGGTTTTGTTTTTTTTATTGATTTTCTCGAAGTGACAACCTACAGAGTCCCTAAAATAATTTTAAAAAAATACATGCACACAAGAAACTTTGTTTGTGCCCTCGAGAAACTATTCACATGCGAATAGTTTGTGAATAGCGAATAGAATGGGAATTTTTTTGCATGCTTACACATTACAATTTCTAGCTTTACATAACCTAGTTCCTTTGTGCATCACTATGAATAAAACGAGAGCATGGATGCACATGAATTAACAGAGATCTACTTGCTCAAAATTTGGCTTTTCTTATTGTATTACCTCTAATATCAAGGCATAATGTGAATAGAGAATAGAATTGGAATTTTTTTGCATGCTTACAACATTACAATTTCTAGCTTTATATAACCTAGTTCCTTTGTGCATCACTATGAATAAAACGAGAGCATGGATGCACATGAATTAACAGAGATCTACTTGCTCAAAATTTGGCTTTTCTTATTGTATTACCTCTAATATCAAGGCATAATGTCTAATTTAACACATCCTCTGTGGCGGCGCAGAAACATGACACAAAATGGGCTGATGACATAAAATTTGCCAAGTTCAAGGGTCTATAAAAAAAGACTGGTACTGTAAAGTGTTTCAAATGTGGCTTTCATTAGGGCAGTATGCAATATTTCAAGGCCTTAGGGCTCTTTAATGCATACTCTGTGACGGCCAAGAAACCACACCGCGAATTGGGCTGATGGTGCAACAGGTGGCTCAGTGTGCATTGTCCTATATGCTAAGTTTAATGGTTTTTCATGCGCACATAGAAGTCTGTATATTTTTTATTTTTGCAAAGGTCCTTGAGACTGTGTAATACGGTGCTAAGAATATGTGACCCTGGAGCACAAAAGCAGTGTTAAGTCGCTGGGGTATATTTGTAGCAATAGCCAACAATACATTGTATGGGTCAAAATTATACATTTTTCTTTTATGCCATCTGCCATGAAATCTCAGTTCTTGTACAATAAATTTATTTTCATTAAATTCTTAATTTTGTATTATAAAAAACTAAATAGGGGCTGTAAACAGAAATATTTTTCCATACTCCGCTTTCTTCTTTTTTTCCATACTTTTCCAAACCCCTGCTGTGCCTTTAAAGGGATAGTTCACCCAAAAATGAAAATGTGATGTTTATGTCTTGTACCTTGTTTAGGACGGGGTTTCGTGAGACGCCTCTCCCTCTCTGCGTCTGGCTGCAGTCGGAGACGGGGTTGAGCACGCCGGCCTGCAGGGGCCCCGTGTACGGCCCCGGGAAGGGCTGGTAGAAGCCCATGACGGGAGGGCAGGGTGTGGGCATGATGGCGTGGTAGTACGTGGGGTAATCGCTGGTGACGGGGGCCTGCGGGGACGACAGGATCGGGTACGCCAGGTACGGCCCGCCGGGGCTCGGGTTCAGCTGCTGCCAGCGGTGATCTCCGTTATACACAGGCATCTGCCGACTGAACCACACACACAAACACAGCTCATAAAGTAGGGATGCATCGATCTAGAGGTGGGCGATACGGCAAAAATATCATATCACGGTTCTTTGTAATGTTGGTTTTTCTATTTTGCAAGCTGTCTGAGCATTACAGCCAAACTAATGTCCCTATTATAAAGACAAAGCCTTTCAAGGTAGCATAATATAAAAAATAAAGGCGGATATTTAGGCCAAAGTGGGCAAAGATAAAAATCTTTGTCATTATTTTATCTTTGTTATTAAAAAATTAGAACAAAGATATTCAAAGATAAGCATTACTTTGACAATATGCCAATGATAACAGTAAAGAGAAAAGAATGATTAACTGAAAAACAATGGAAAAGCAGCGCAAGCGAATAAAAAAATGAAAGCTGCGGTTCATTGTTTATTTATGATTTTTCATTGTTTTTACAGAACATTTATAGTTAATAATAGTCTACTGGTGTTAAACCTTCTTCAGTCATTTTGAATTTGAATTACCTTCACTGAACATTTATGTATAAGACAAGTTTGTACAAGATTTGTAGTTCATGCGTCTTTTCTGCAAAGATATTTAACAAGTGATTTGTTGAACATTTACATCATGTGTGCTGCACTTGGAATAGAATTTTCTTTAACTAGAGGGTTTATAAAGAAAAAGTTACTTGAATCATGTTGTAGTTACATTTTCAAGTTGACTAGTTGATCGAGTTTTTTTTTTGCCATATCGCCAAGCCCTAGGCTGAACTATGTGTTGGTCTGACCAATGGCAGACAGGGAAAACTGTTTGAAACTGTCTGTTTTTTCCATTTCCACGCTGTGATTCAGCTGTGACACACACACACACACACAGTGGCACAAAGTGTGCACTTCCACCAATTCAAAGTGAACAGGAAGGGAAAGAAGCAGGATCCATCGGGAATAGAGGCAATAACACACAGATATGCAACTGTACACAAGTCATTTCATAGACTTTTATATCACATTAGACTACAGACAAAGAGAAAACTTTGCATGATTTAATAAGGTTATTAATGCTGTGTATGCAGGTTTCGTTTTGTGTCTTAGGGCATCAATGTGTCGTCACGAGCCGCAGGGTTTAATTTGGATTTGTCTGTGCATGTTTTTTTTACTCTCATAGATTTTGTTACCATTGCCATGCATTATACGACTGATAGACTGCAACGGCTGGAGTTAAAAATCATCAAATGTGTTCTACTGAAGAAACAAAGTCACCTACATCTTGGATGCCCTGGGGGTAAGCAGATAAACATCATATTTTCATTTTTGGGTGAACTATCCCTTTAAGGACTCGTCTTGTACCTTGTTTAGGACGGGGTTTCGTGAGACGCCTCTCCCTCTCTGCGTCTGGCTGCAGTCGGAGACGGGGTTGAGCACGCCGGCCTGCAGGGGCCCCGTGTACGGCCCCGGGAAGGGCTGGTAGAAGCCCATGACGGGAGGGCAGGGTGTGGGCATGATGGCGTGGTAGTACGTGGGGTAATCGCTGGTGACGGGGGCCTGCGGGGACGACAGGATCGGGTACGCCAGGTACGGCCCGCCGGGGCTCGGGTTCAGCTGCTGCCAGCGGTGATCTCCGTTATACACAGGCATCTGCCGACTGAACCACACACACAAACACAGCTCATAAAGTAGGGATGCATCGATCTAGAGGTGGGCGATACGGCAAAAACATCATATCACGATTCTTTGTAATGTTGGTTTTTCTATTTTGCAAGCTGTCTGAACATTACAGCCAAACTAATGTCCCTATTATAAAGACAAAGCATTTCAAGGTAGCATAATATAAAAAATAAAGGCGGATATTTAGGCCAAAGTGGGCAAAGATAAAAATCTTTGTCATTATTTTATCTTTGTTATTAAAAAATTAGAACAAAGATATTCAAAGATAAGCATTACACTTTGACAATATGCCAATGATAACAGTAAAGAGAAAAGAATGATTAACTGAAAAACAATGGAAAAGCAGCGCAAGCGAATAAAAAAATGAAAGCTGCGGTTCATTGTTTATTTATGATTTTTCATTGTTTTTACAGAACATTTATAGTTAATAATAGTCTACTGGTGTTAAACCTTCTTCAGTCATTTTGAATTTGAATTACCTTCACTGAACATTTATGTATAAGACAAGTTTGTACAAGATTTGTAGTTCATGCGTCTTTTCTGCAAAGATATTTAACAAGTGATTTGTTGAACATTTACATCATGTGTGCTGCACTTGGAATAGAATTTTCTTTAACTAGAGGGTTTATAAAGAAAAAGTTACTTGAATCATGTTGTAGTTACATTTTCAAGTTGACTAGTTGATCGAGTTTTTTTTTTGCCATATCGCCAAGCCCTAGGCTGAACTATGTGTTGGTCTGACCAATGGCAGACAGGGAAAACTGTTTGAAACTGTCTGTTTTTTCCATTTCCACGCTGTGATTCAGCTGTGACACACACACACACACACAGTGGCACAAAGTGTGCACTTCCACCAATTCAAAGTGAACAGGAAGGGAAAGAAGCAGGATCCATCGGGAATAGAGGCAATAACACACAGATATGCAACTGTACACAAGTCATTTCATAGACTTTTATATCACATTAGACTACAGACAAAGAGAAAACTTTGCATGATTTAATAAGGTTATTAATGCTGTGTATGCAGGTTGTTTAAACACTGGCTGAGTGAATGTGTGTGTGTGTGTGTGTGCAAGTGAATGAGTGTGTGTGTGTATGTGTGTGCAAGTGAATGTGTGTGTGTGTATGTGTGTGTGTGTGTGCAAGTGAATGAGTGTGTGTGTGTGCAAGTGAATGTGTACCTGGTATTTATCACGTTATGGGGACCAAATGTCCCCATGTGTGTGTGTGTGTGTGTGTGTGTGTAAGCCTGTGTTTATGTGTGCAAGCCTGTGTGTGTATGTAAGCCTGTGTGTGTGTGTGTGTGTGTGTGTGTGTGTGTGT
>NW_015626381.1:1127032-1144906 GCF_001515625.1 Sinocyclocheilus rhinocerous
AGTGTGTGTGTGTGTGTGTGTGTGTTTGTACCTGTTGTTCTGATTCTCCTGTACGAAGGGGTAGCAGGTGATCAGGTAGGAGGGGATTTGTGTGGGCTCAGCTCCACCCTCACCGCACAGACTCATGGGTAATAATGACGCTTCAACACCTTTCTTCTGAGGGATAAACGGTTCTACTTCAGCAGAGAGCTTCACATCCTGAAACACACACATATTTAAGCTGCATTATAGGGCCGTCAAATAGACTGAAAAACCTAACACTTGCATTTTTTACTTAAATATTACTAATATTCATATAGACTATTTCAGTAAGGAAAAAAGCTGCTGCCCACAAGAGGGCACTTTAAGCAAACATAGACGAAATCAAGCAGCGCACTAAATTGTTTACTGAAAGAATAATGAAATAACATGACTGTCTGTGCATAGTTTTTTAACGCTCATAAAACAAAAATAAATGTGAAAATTGCATAAACAATTCTATGAAAACACCATATTTTATGCAGTTTAATGCAAAGAGCATACTATTCATGACTGGTAACAGACGTTCATGTAAAATCTAATGTTATGCATTAACAAAAACTCAAAAGTGACACTCCAGAAATCATCAAATTGCAAGATTTCTGAAAACGACATATTTTATAATTGTCTAGTCAGTGTCTTTTCAACCCAAAACCAGCTATATCAATAAGAAGAGATCTAAAGCATTTTATGTTGTCCATAAATGTAATAAATATGACTACCGTGTAAATAAGTACCATGGTTTTACTCCAAGATCAGAGTAAGAAACTCAAAATTGTAAATAATTATTTTCAATGATAACAAAACAATGCATATTAAAATTAAACAATATGAAATGCGGGAAACACGTGCATTTCCTCCTACAGAAATTCCCCTGCATCATATTTGTTGCATTATATGTTTTTTATATTATATGTTTGCATCATAATTCAGCATCGCATACTACCACACTACTCATACAATATCATTACACTTCACTAACAGCAAACAGAGTGTGCTAGTACACTATTCTGAACCGTCCAGAGCGAGACGGCAGATGCCAGCGTAACACATCGCACAGGTGAATAAATGATGTTTGTCCTGTAGGGTTACAGCACAAACAAATAATTCCGGGAATCTAAACACGACCAACGTGAGCATGTGACTGCTGGTCAGGTGATGTCATCACATTCCACGCATTCCTGAACATCTCAGGTGAAACACAACAAACATACGAGATCTCCATCATTCCCATAATTATGTCACGAAGCAGGAAGAGCTAATGATTAACAAGCTGAACACGCGTGTGTATACGAACACTTCCTCCTCACAGCATCAGCAAACGTCACATCTCTCTGTGTTTAAAGATGATACTAGTGGTGTAACAGTGTGAACCTCTCATTTTGGGGTCATGATTCCAGCACAGACTTCTGAAATGTATGGTTTTATGTGCACCAACAGGTTTAAAATATGAGAGAGAGACAGAGAGTGAGAGAGATACAGAGAGAGAGAGTGAGAGAGAGATATTTTATAGTCGTTTTATAGAGTTTTAGACTCTAAAACCTACACCCCATCAAACTACAGAGAGCTACGTATACCCTCAATCAAACAGAGAGAGAGAGAGAGAGAGACACAGAGAGAGAGATGGCAGGCAGAGGGACTGAGTTTGCAATCATACAGAAACAATCATTTTGGGTCAGTCCATCTCAAGTTGCTTAACCTCTATGCATTTTGGTGTTTTTAGGACTGAGACTCTAACCCTTCCCATAATAAACTGACCCTAAAAGCTGAACTTCATTACATTTGCACTTAAGTTCTATGTCAAATGAATGTGTTGTGCTTCATGACACAAAGACTCCACTCTGGTTAAACAAGTAAAATAATAAAACAAACTAGTGGTTTTCCAAAACCAATATATAGAGATAATCACTCCGAAAATTTAAAACACACACACACACACACACACGAGACTGATGTGAGCAGATCTGACAGAACTGAATCAAACAGGAACACGAGTGTGAAGAAAAACAGAGAAACTGATCTTACGACAAACAGAAACATCACAGACGCGCAAGGAATGTGATTAATGCAGAAAAACCTGATGGATCAGATGTGATAGGTGCCGCAGAAACCAGAACACACACACACACACACACTTCACACCACAACAAATGACCAGTGAGAACTTGAACTCACTGTAACATCACAGTCACTGTAATATCACTCAAACATCAATAACAGCTGACAGATGCAGCTCTAATCATACTGGTAAAATAAAATGTATAGCCTGAATGCACTGTAAGTCGCTTTGGATAAAAGCGTCTGCTAAATGCATAAATGTAATCAACAGAAAATAAACAAACCACACCAAATCAGTTCTTATGAATATTTAACCGATGCAAACACTGTCTGTCTGTTATTGTTTCTATGACTGTCAATCATACACAGATCCATAACCTTCACAAAGCAGCTGTGTCTGATCAATAATCATGGTACAGCTGTGCTATAACACGCCAGTACTACGGTACTTTGACATTTACCATGGAAACGTTACTGAATGATTCCCTTGTTTATGTGCGGTAATATTTACTCGGTTCTCTGAGGTACTTTACCACAGTATTACCATGGTACTTTAATAACTGGATTAGATTCATTCCCACTCGTTCATTAATAATCGACTAATCCGTGCAAAACTGATCTAGTTTTGTTTAATTGATAATAACAGGGGCGTCGTTGTTTTGACGCGACGCGTCGCTCTCAGTATCGCGTCAGCACGACTAACACACACACACATCGCTCATATCACACACACGCGAGTGTTTGATCACAGAAATCACCGTTATTAGTCGTTTCGGACTTTACTCCCGCGAGCGCCGCTAATGCTAAAGCTAACGTGACGCCAGCGGGTGTAAATCGCGCAGGTGCGTCGTGAAATCGCGTTACCTTCCTCTCGCCTCCGTCCATCTCGCTCGCCGACACCGGAACCGAGCCGCGTGCAGCTGTCAGGACGCGGTGAGCGCGCGCATGATCCGGTGCTGCTCCGGTTCTGAGGTCCGTCACCGACTGACTGACTGACTGACTGACGCTCATCTGGGACGGAAGCCGCGGAGGCTCAGTGCGGACGCGCGTTGCTGTAATTCCGCCGTGCTGCCGTTAGAGGCCGCGCATGCGCATTGAGTCACAGTACAATCACTGATCATCTCCATCACATTACACATTTCAGGTAATATAATCAGACTACTTTTAGATTACTTTTGACCTATCTCGTTTATCACATTGATTTAAATAGGATAATCTTGTACCATAATGATAAAAAAAAAAATACAATGATGTTATTATTTTAATTTTAAAATAATAAAATGTTATTCATTATTTTATTCATTGTTATTAATAACATGAAATGCATTAAACATTACATTAAGCCAAGGTTTCCCAAACTGGGGTTTATGAAGGAACTGCAGGGGGTTTGTGAGTTTAATGAAAAGCTAATAATTAATTAAGTCTTAAAATGTTTAATTAAAATCAATCAAAATAAAACACTTACCAACAAAAGTAATGTGAACATAACCAATGTCAGAGAACAGTAGTATGCAAATGTGATACTTAATTATTAGAATATTTATTTTAAAATCTCAGGTAAATATATTCAGATGACAAAAAAAGTTTGTAAATGTGTGAATTTTAATGTGTTTGAAAGACAAAGGACTTCCAAAGACATGGAAATACAGGGTTAAATAACATACTAAGTGATAATTCAAATAAAAATGAATGTGCTCATCAGTTGATGCAATGATGAAATACATCTTAAATCAGATTTTTATAAATCCAGTGGTCAAATGCTGTGTGACTGGTCTTTGTGTGAACGTCCACAAAACCTGAGTGTATTTAAGCAATAGGCTTTTTTTATTATTAAAAGATGAAAAAGAGGAATTAGGGAGATTCGATTCATTGTGAATAACTGTAGCCTGATTACGAGTATTTTAAAATGTTATTGAATCTAATTACAAGTACTTAATTTTTGGAATATGATTAAGTAAACCAGATTACATGTAATCAGTGACTAGCCAGTAATGTAGTGTTGGTTAATGGTCACATGACATGCAGGTAAACAAATTAAATATATTCTTTTAGTACGTGGTTTATTTTGATTTTGATGTTCACAAAGCATTTGATGATTACATCTGATTTTATCCATTAAAATTGGATTGTGACAAACATTCAGAAACAAACATTTATTTCTTTCGGAAAACCTGCATTATCAGTTTTGACAATTTCATATTGACGTGAGTTGCTGTTACTGACAATGTGATTTACATATATCATATTTATGTGTTATTACGTATTATTACTATCAAATGGACATACAAGGTTCCATGATTCAATAGAATCAGGCTAAAGCAATCTTGAAAATCAAAAGTACACCATATACTGAACTTGTGGCAGGCATGTTAATGTAATGTATTACTGTGTTTAATGTGAGTGTAATGTGGAATTTCATATATGTGATTGTAAGGTTTAATGTGCAGATAGAATGTATGAATTTGTTAATGATTTATGGATTGTTTGTTGAATAACTGTGAACACAGAAACTGTTGTGTAAGAAAAATTCAGACTTTGCTTGTCTAATCCAGCCTGTGATTCCTTCATTATCACCAACCCAAAGATGTAACCAACACCAGAGCAACACTTAGCCATCAACACACACTCACACACACACACACACACTCACACATTTATACTGTGACCTGTGATGTCAGGCTCATGTGACACCCAGTGTTGTAAAGCTCAGATTTGTTTTGATCATTTCCCCAAAATTAATGAAATCACTGTGTTCTGTGAATTCATGAGAAGAAAGCTCTATTTTTAACACGACCCATACATCCCACAAAACAATACAGTTCTCACTATTCTTCAAAACAACCCTAAAATCCTGGCAGAGAACACAAACCAGCCTCTGAGTTCACAGATTTCACAGACTCATGTTTACAGTGAGGAACTGTTATCTGATGGGCCGGACTCTGGTGCAACACACCCTACACACTTACACACTTACACACCACAGGCAGGGTGTGAATTATACACTGACCTTTGGAGCATATGATGGGAATCATGATTCTCTGATTAGTAATTCTTAACAACAAGACTGTATACATTACCATTTGCACATGCAACATGTATTACACTCTGTATCTTTCCATGCATTTGTTCATTTTGTTAAATGAAACATGTTTTGCTCATTGTTAGATCATGTTAGCTCTTAATGCCACTATATGCATCAGTTTATTTTTATATAATATGAATTCATATATATAGAAATTTACATAAGCCAATATTTATATCCTGTGTGATGGGCTGTATGGGTTACACCTTCCTGCTTGCAACACCAAGGTCATGGGTTCAAATCCCAGGAAAGCAAGAACTGTGCAATATTGGCTTTGGATAAAAGCGTCTGCGTAAATGCATAAATGTTGAACACTTTGGATATTGTTTAGTTTTATTTCATGTTACCGTTTGTGTAATTGTAATGTATAGGCAAGCTTTTGCAGTGCTACAATACACTGAACAAACAGAAATCATACAGTAATCCATATACTGACTTCTTTCTGGAGAAGCAGGCACCTCTCACATTCGCCTGAAGGTGGCGCTGCTGTATTTCATTCTACAGTGAAAAACATGACTCAGACTTGTGCTCGCCTTGCAACAGAAAATGGCCAAAAAATCTGAAAGTGATCAAAGCGCTGCTCACCTGTGTGTGCTCATTATAGTATTTGTTGTGTATGGAGCCACATAAAATAATGCAATTAAATGAATCACTCTGGTGCTTGTAATTAAATAAATTAGGGATTCTACTCGTTGCCAGATGGACCAGGTGTAGAATTAGTGCATCCCAAAGCATTTATGCCACACTCAAAATAGTATACTAATGTGTCTGCAAGATTTTCAAAATGCATCCACGCATGCTTTTTTAATATTACCCACAAGCCCTTGTGCATGGAGGAGGTCGATGCGTTCTCTTTTGAACGGTAATGAGTTTTGTTCACGTACACTCAACTATGAAAGCCCATTTCTTTGGTAAGTCATAATTTTGAGATGAATAGTCATTACTTTGAGATGAAAAGTCAAGATATTGACTTTGAAAATCTAAACGATGAATTACTAAGTATGGCATACAAAGTTACTTTAAAAGTCGAAATTATGAGATACTAAGACAAACTTTAAAAATAATAATTATGAGATGAAAAGTCGAGGTTATGACTTAAAAAAAAAAAAAAAAAAAAAATCGAAATTATGACATACCAAGTGGACGAAAAATCTAAATTATGAGTCTTTTTTTGCGTTTTTATCTCGTAATTGTGACTTAGCATGTCATAATTCATCATTTTGACTTTTCATCTTATATTAATGTCTTTTAAAGTCATAATTATTATTTACCAAAGCATTATTTTTTTTCTTATGTGGCGCAAATAGACTTCCATATAATAAGACTTTCACCCCTGGTTTCACAGACAAGGCTTAAGCCAGACTAAAATGTAAGTCTTTTGAACAACTTTAAAGATGATTTTATCAATATTTTGATTTTTTTGCACCCTCAGATTCCAGATTTTCAAATAGTTGTATCTCAGCCAAATATTGTCCTATCCTAACAAACCATACATCAATGGAAAGCTTATTTATTCAGCTTTCAGATGATGTATAAATCTCAAAATTGACCCTTATGACTGGTTTTGTGCTCCAGGGTCACATATATTTTTCCAGTACTCCGACTACATACTTCTAGTGTATAAGTGTGAATATTTGGACTGTTTAATAATCAGAAAATCCTTTATGTTCTTTTCTCATTAACTTAAGTGGTTTGATGTGACATTATTTTTCTCACAGAATTTAACACACTTATTTATCCTGCTGTCAAACACGTCTTAACGAGACTTTATCGCCCGTTTAATGTCGGGTTGCCAAGAAAATGTTTTATGCCTCGGCTAATTAATGTAAGGCCGTTTCTGACACTCCCGCCTCTGGAGTTTTTGGCGCGAATCCACCGCCGCTCTGCGCGCGTGTAATTTTATGGGTTAAAAAGCGCGGCAGAGTTTCAGATCTCACGGCGGAAGGGGATGCGTGACTACACATGTTGTGTTTGTACTTTTACAAGGCTTGCGCGTGATTCTGCTTTTATACACTCGTTTAAGTGCACAGGGTTGTTTTTTACACATCAAGCCCCAGAGCACGCACAGACTCGAACCATGTGGACGCGATGGAGGCCACACAGAGCTCTGGGACAGACCTATTACAACATTAGCATTGATGTCTTATGAATGATATTTGTTTTCCAGTGTGGAAACAAACTGAGACGAGACCAGACAAGAGAGGAATGATGACCCTGCTGAAAAAAACAATAGACACATCACAAAATATGTAATGGTTATAATGGGAATTGTACTGGTTTTAACATGTGGGTCTCTACTGGTAATTGGTCACCTTCTATTGGTGGCTTGTTAAAACCAATCAGTCCTAATGGAATATGTCCCCCCAAAAACATTTTTTAATTGTTTTAATGGTTAAAAGTTGATGGTTTGTAATGGTGTTTGTAGTGGAAACCATTAGAATTTTTGTGATGGTTCTATTGTTTTTTTCAGCAGGGGAGACAAATGTGACCCTGGAGCACAAAACCAGTCATAAGGGTCAATTTTTTTAAATTGAGATATATGCATCTCAGCAGAATAAGCTGAATAAATAAGCTTTCCATTGATGTGTGGTTTGTTAGGATAGGACAATATTTGAAAATCTGGAATCTGAGGGTGCAAAAAAATCTAAATATTGAGAAAATCATCTTTAAAGTTGTTCAAATGAAGTTCTTGGCAATGCATATTACTAATCAAAAATTAAGACTTTACATAAGCCTATCTGAGATCAGACTGCTCCATTTCATAAGTATGCACGTCCCTCATAAACAGAGCTGGGTAGTAACTGATTACATGTTATCTGGATTACGTAATCAGATTCCAAAAATTAAGTACTTGTAATTAGATTAAATTACATTTTAAAAATACTCGTAATCAGACTACAGTTAAGTTTTTATGATTACATGATTACATATTCACACAATAGCAATAAATTATTCAGAATTTATTGATTCTCCCTAAAGGTTACACTTTTGTCGGTCATAAAAAAATCGGATCAGGTTCGATTTTCTGCGTTTTTGCATCCGTAGCAAGCATTTTGATAGGAAAGGATGACGAACACACACAAAAAAAGCAACAACAACGAAAAAACGCAACGAAAATTTCGGACTCAGTGTGCAAGGGCCTTTATTCTTCTTTTTCATCTTTTAAATGTTCCTTTCTAAAATAGCCTACTGCTTATATGCACTCAGAAAGTCTTCCAGTTTTGTGCTAGACACAGCATTTGACCACTGGATTTACAAAAATCATATCAGGTTTAGGAAGTGTTTCAACATTGCATCAGCTACTGATCAACACATGCATTTTTATTTCACTCAGTTGGTTATTTAAAGAGGTCATGACGATGCTAAAAAGAACATTATGTTGTGTATTTGGTGTAATGAAATGTGTTTACGCGGTTTAAGGTTCAAAACACATTATTTTCCACATACTGTACATTATTGTTTCTCCTCTATGCCCCGCCTTTCTGAAACACGTCGATTTTTACAAAGCTCATCGGTCTGAAAAGCGAGGTGTGCTGTGATTGGCCAGCTATCCAGTGCGTTGTGATTGGCCGAATACCTCAAGCATGTGACGGTAATGTTATGCTCCTTACCATATTTGGAAACACACAGCGTCTCCACAACAACAATACTACAGCGAGAATAAAAGTTACGCCTTCTTTCTTTGCGTGAACATTTGGGCGGCGTTATGCAAATCTTCCCACATAGTGACGTAGATATGTGGGGGCGTGTTAGAACGAGCCGTTTTAGGTAGGTGTGGCTGACTCTTAACTTTTATAAAGAATATGTTTTTGTGCAAGAACAGTTTACTGTCAATGCAGTAATATCCTCACTGTGCCATATGACTGAATCTATATTCTAGCTGAAATAGCAAATAAAAAGTTTGACAGTAAGAGCTTTATGAAAGATGAATGACTATGAATGAAACATTTATATAGATGAAACACTTATTTTGTGTAGTGAGAGTACTTTGTGATTGTGTGTATTGTACTAAGACAATTGAAAATATGTTGAAATGTTTGAAAAAAGTGCACTTTTGATGATCTGTTGTGATATCAGTGCTAAGAGTTTTGAAAATGTAACAGTTGCTTGTGAAAATAGTACCAAAGTGATTAAAAAGAACTGAAAAAGTCAAAAGTAATCTAAAAGTAATCTGATTAAATTACTTAAAATGTGTAATGTAATGGATTACGTTACTAACTACACACTGTGCTGGGTTGAATCAATTTCTTGATTTGAATTGATTCTCATTTTAATGAACCAATATCGATTCTTAAATTCCAAGAATCATTCTATGCTGTTTTCAGTTGATGTGTGAACAGAACTTAATGAAACTTGTAATGTACCAACTGACAGGGTTTACTGTATAGTTTATGGTGTTAGTTGAGAGTTTTTCCTTGAAATATAAATCAACATTAGCCTACTTGATATAGAATCAAGTTGAATCGAGATCGAAATTGAATCAAATCGCAAGCTTCTGAATTGAAACCGAATCAAGTTGAATCGAGATTGGAATTGAATCAAATCGTAAGCTTCTGAATTGAAACCGAATCAAGTTGAATCGAGATTGGAATTGAATCAAATCGTAAGCTTCTGAATTGAAACCGAATCAAGTTGAATCGAGATCGGAATTGAATCAAATCGCAAGCTTCTGAATTGAAACTAAATCAAGTTGAATTGAGATCGAAATTGAATCAAATCGCAAGCTTCTGAATTGAAACCGAATCAAGTTGAATCGAGATTGGAATTGAATCAAATCGTAAGCTTCTGAATTGAAACCGAATCAAGTTGAATCGAGATCGGAATTGAATCAAATCGCAAGCTTCTGAATTGAAACTGAATCAAGTTGAATCGAGATCGAATTTAATCAAATCGCAAGCTTCTGAATTGAAACTGAATCAAGTTGAATCGAGATCGAATTTAATCAAATCGCAAGCTTCTGAATTGAAACTGAATCAAGTTGAATCGAGATCGAATTTAATCAAATCGCAAGCTTCTGAATTGAAACTGAATCAAGTTGAATCGAGATCGAATTTAATCAAATCGCAAGCTTCTGAATTGAAACTGAATCAAGTTGAATCGAGATCGAATTTAATCAAATCGCAAGCTTCTGAATTGAAACTGAATCAAGTTGAATCGAGATCGAATTTAATCAAATCGCAAGCTTCTGAATTGAAACTGAATCAAGTTGAATCGAGATCGAATTTAATCAAATCGCAAGCTTCTGAATTGAAACTGAATCAAGTTGAATCGAGATCGAATTTAATCAAATCGCAAGCTTCTGAATTGAAACTGAATCAAGTTGAATCGAGATCGAATTTAATCAAATCGCAAGCTTCTGAATTGAAACTGAATCAAGTTGAATCGAGATCGAATTTAATCAAATCGCAAGCTTCTGAATTGAAACTGAATCAAGTTGAATCGAGATCGAATTTAATCAAATCGCAAGCTTCTGAATTGAAACTGAATCAAGTTGAATCGAGATCGAATTTAATCAAATCGCAAGCTTCTGAATTGAAACTGAATCAAGTTGAATCGAGATCGAATTTAATCAAATCGCAAGCTTCTGAATTGAAACTGAATCAAGTTGAATCGAGATCGAATTTAATCAAATCGCAAGCTTCTGAATTGAAACTGAATCAAGTTGAATCGAGATCGAATTTAATCAAATCGCAAGCTTCTGAATTGAAACTGAATCAAGTTGAATCGAGATCGAATTTAATCAAATCGCAAGCTTCTGAATTGAAACTGAATCAAGTTGAATCGAGATCGAATTTAATCAAATCGCAAGCTTCTGAATTGAAACTGAATCAAGTTGAATCGAGATCGAATTTAATCAAATCGCAAGCTTCTGAATTGAAACTGAATCAAGTTGAATCGAGATCGAATTTAATCAAATCGCAAGCTTCTGAATTGAAACTGAATCAAGTTGAATCGAGATCGAATTTAATCAAATCGCAAGCTTCTGAATTGAAACTGAATCAAGTTGAATCGAGATCGAATTTAATCAAATCGCAAGCTTCTGAATTGAAACTGAATCAAGTTGAATCGAGATCGAATTTAATCAAATCGCAAGCTTCTGAATTGAAACTGAATCAAGTTGAATCGAGATCGAATTTAATCAAATCGCAAGCTTCTGAATTGAAACTGAATCAAGTTGAATCGAGATCGAATTTAATCAAATCGCAAGCTTCTGAATTGAAACTGAATCAAGTTGAATCGAGATCGAATTTAATCAAATCGCAAGCTTCTGAATTGAAACTGAATCAAGTTGAATCGAGATCGAATTTAATCAAATCGCAAGCTTCTGAATTGAAACTGAATCAAGTTGAATCGAGATCGAATTTAATCAAATCGCAAGCTTCTGAATTGAAACTGAATCAAGTTGAATCGAGATCGAATTTAATCAAATCGCAAGCTTCTGAATTGAAACTGAATCAAGTTGAATCGAGATCGAATTTAATCAAATCGCAAGCTTCTGAATTGAAACTGAATCAAGTTGAATCGAGATCGAATTTAATCAAATCGCAAGCTTCTGAATTGAAACTGAATCAAGTTGAATCGAGATCGAATTTAATCAAATCGCAAGCTTCTGAATTGAAACTGAATCAAGTTGAATCGAGATCGAATTTAATCAAATCGCAAGCTTCTGAATTGAAACTGAATCAAGTTGAATCGAGATCGAATTTAATCAAATCGCAAGCTTCTGAATTGAAACTGAATCAAGTTGAATCGAGATCGAATTTAATCAAATCGCAAGCTTCTGAATTGAAACTGAATCAAGTTGAATCGAGATCGAATTTAATCAAATCGCAAGCTTCTGAATTGAAACTGAATCAAGTTGAATCGAGATCGAATTTAATCAAATCGCAAGCTTCTGAATTGAAACTGAATCAAGTTGAATCGAGATCGAATTTAATCAAATCGCAAGCTTCTGAATTGAAACTGAATCAAGTTGAATCGAGATCGAATTTAATCAAATCGCAAGCTTCTGAATTGAAACTGAATCAAGTTGAATCGAGATCGAATTTAATCAAATCGCAAGCTTCTGAATTGAAACTGAATCAAGTTGAATCGAGATCGAATTTAATCAAATCGCAAGCTTCTGAATTGAAACTGAATCAAGTTGAATCGAGATCGAATTTAATCAAATCGCAAGCTTCTGAATTGAAACTGAATCAAGTTGAATCGAGATCGAATTTAATCAAATCGCAAGCTTCTGAATTGAAACTGAATCAAGTTGAATCGAGATCGAATTTAATCAAATCGCAAGCTTCTGAATTGAAACTGAATCAAGTTGAATCGAGATCGAATTTAATCAAATCGCAAGCTTCTGAATTGAAACTGAATCAAGTTGAATCGAGATCGAATTTAATCAAATCGCAAGCTTCTGAATTGAAACTGAATCAAGTTGAATCGAGATCGAATTTAATCAAATCGCAAGCTTCTGAATTGAAACTGAATCAAGTTGAATCGAGATCGAATTTAATCAAATCGCAAGCTTCTGAATTGAAACTGAATCAAGTTGAATCGAGATCGAATTTAATCAAATCGCAAGCTTCTGAATTGAAACTGAATCAAGTTGAATCGAGATCGAATTTAATCAAATCGCAAGCTTCTGAATTGAAACTGAATCAAGTTGAATCGAGATCGAATTTAATCAAATCGCAAGCTTCTGAATTGAAACTGAATCAAGTTGAATCGAGATCGAATTTAATCAAATCGCAAGCTTCTGAATTGAAACTGAATCAAGTTGAATCGAGATCGAATTTAATCAAATCGCAAGCTTCTGAATTGAAACTGAATCAAGTTGAATCGAGATCGAATTTAATCAAATCGCAAGCTTCTGAATTGAAACTGAATCAAGTTGAATCGAGATCGAATTTAATCAAATCGCAAGCTTCTGAATTGAAACTGAATCAAGTTGAATCGAGATCGAATTTAATCAAATCGCAAGCTTCTGAATTGAAACTGAATCAAGTTGAATCGAGATCGAATTTAATCAAATCGCAAGCTTCTGAATTGAAACTGAATCAAGTTGAATCGAGATCGAATTTAATCAAATCGCAAGCTTCTGAATTGAAACTGAATCAAGTTGAATCGAGATCGAATTTAATCAAATCGCAAGCTTCTGAATTGAAACTGAATCAAGTTGAATCGAGATCGAATTTAATCAAATCGCAAGCTTCTGAATTGAAACTGAATCAAGTTGAATCGAGATCGAATTTAATCAAATCGCAAGCTTCTGAATTGAAACTGAATCAAGTTGAATCGAGATCGAATTTAATCAAATCGCAAGCTTCTGAATTGAAACTGAATCAAGTTGAATCGAGATCGAATTTAATCAAATCGCAAGCTTCTGAATTGAAACTGAATCAAGTTGAATCGAGATCGAATTTAATCAAATCGCAAGCTTCTGAATTGAAACTGAATCAAGTTGAATCGAGATCGAAATTGAATCAAATCGCAAGCTTCTGAATTGAAACTGAATCAAGTTCAATCAAGTTGAATCGAGATCGAATTTAATCAAATCGCAAGCTTTTTGAATTAAAACTGAATCAAGTTGAATCGAGATCGAAATTGAATCAAATCGCACGCTTCTGAATTGAAACCGAATCAAATCGCAAGCTTCTGAATTGAAACTGAATCAAGTTGAATCGAGATCAAAATTGAATCAAATCGCACGCTTCTGAATTGAAACCGAATCAAATCGCAAGCTTCTGAATTGAAACTGAATCAAGTTGAATCGATATCGAAATTGAATCAAATCGCATCAAATCGCAAGATTCTGAATTGAAACTGAATCAAGTTGTGAAATTTGTTTCAGTACCCAGCCCTAGTGTATGGTGTTATAGATTTTTACTTAAGATTTCTTTAAGATCATTTTCACGGGTGAGCTCACTTTTTCACATCTCCATTTGTATTCCTCAGGAGAAAGTCATACAGGTTTAGAGCGACACGAGGGTGAGTAAATGATGACAGAATGTTAATTTCTGGGTGAATTATCACTTTGAACATGGTAAAAATGTGTTACATTCCTTTACAAGGATGTAGTATATTTGTGAGTACATGTTGTTCTTCACAAAGTGACAAAGTTCACACACATTTGCGCCAGCGCTCTAATGGCTGCACTGTAATAAACCTTTTTTTCCCTGCCAAGTCATTATGAAATCCTCAGATGAGATGCAGAAACATCAAGACTGTGAGAATCTGACGTGACACACTCGGTCTGATGTGTCTGTGATGTTTCCCAGATCAACAACATCAGGCCTGAGTACACAAACAAGCACAGGAGACACGGCACCAGCTCACAAAACCCTCTCAAGCTGAGAGGAAAAAGAAGAACATCGCTCCGCTGGAACAATAGGATCATAATATGGATATCTGTCTCTCAGCAGACCGACTGTGTAAAGTAAATATTAGCACACAAATTACAGCCTCTCATCGTCTGGCACGTCGCTCACATGAACCATGGAAACTGTAAACTGTTTTTCACCTCCGACACAAACTCTCCGTAACGCCTCTGTTTTGAAGGACGAATTGAGTGCAGGTGTAAAACATGATGTAATGTGAGCAATGAGACATGAAACGTATGATTGTGCAAGTTAAAAGCATAAAACTATTATTGCGGACACAAATACTGAAGTGTCTGCCAGCGGCGTTCTCAGCCAAACTCTAATGAATCTCTAGTGAGTATGAGCAGGTTGGAAATTCTTCCATCAGCCTTCACTGCAAAACAACATTACAGCTAACCAAGAAACCAGCTCACATGTGCTCAGCGAAGGGAAGGGCTCTGAGACATTTGTGATGACGAGATTCTCCGAGTCCTGCAGCTGAGGCCGAGAGCGTGCCGTGTGAAGCTGCGCTGTGGTCCTCCAAACCCCTGCGGGACTGTTTCCCACCCGGACGAAAACCCTGCTCTGATTTACTGTGGGATAATCAGTGGTGTTTACCCGAGGTGGGGGGCACAGTCTGTGTGGCCGCGACAGAATCATCTGCCCTGAGAGAGAGAGGCGGATGATAGTATCATGCCATGATGACATGCAGGTCCTGCAGCTCCACACAGACACTGGAGCAGATGCAGGAGTCTGCCAATTACACCTTTGCATGCGAACTGTGAACAGATGTGAGGAGCAAAAAAACACTTTTTTCTGTTCTCTAGGTAGATAGATAGACAGACAGACAGACAGACAGATAGATATTCAGATGCACTCTTTAAATATAGGGTCCAGAGAGGGTTTCACAGCAATGTTACAGAACAACCATTTTTGGTTCCTCAAAGAACCGCTTTTTCTTAATGTGAAGAACACTTCACTAACGTAAAGAACCTTTTGCACCTTTTGTGCAATTAAAATGTTCTCCACTTTTCAAAATAAAGGTTTCAAAAGCTGGTTTTCACAGTGACGCTTTAGAAGAACCATTTTTGGTTACAAAAACATCCTGCTCAATATAAGATTGTGCTGTAAACTAAGCATAAGATTGCAATGAGGATTCCATTTCCATTTAGCAATAATCTTTACAGTCGATCATGTTCCTTTACTAACATTTTCTGGCCAACACATGCATTGTGCTCGAGTACATACTGCGAGCAGCACATCTTCAGAAGCAGGTCAGATCTGATCATCGGCACATTTCTTGGCAGTAAATTCAGCAGCACAGCTACAAAACCAATCACAGTGCTCTACACAATCCTGTGCAGCATCAGGCATAAAGCGTGTGCGTAAAACCACATCTGTATCTCACACACGTGCCGTGTGTGTGTGTGTGTGTGAGAGAGTGAGTGAGTGAGTGTGTGTGTGTGTGTGTGTGTGTTGTTGATGGTGAGAAGGTAAAGTTCGTGACTGCACAGCTCATGATAGTGATTGCTGAATTAAAGCTCACAGGTCAAAGCATTACATCACGCAGATGATGACAGGACCCCCGTAACCCACCCAAACACATGCTTGACAGACAGGCCGCCTGGCAGTGATTCTGTCTGAACTCTCTCAGTCTCTCCTAATACTACACCACTATATCCACAGCGCTGGGGAGGAACTAGTTACATGTAACGGAGTTACGTCATTTAATCACAAAATACTGTAAATGTAACTGCAATCTGTTACAGTTACTGAGAAAAAATATGTAGGCTAATTAAATGACAGTTACTTATGAAAATGTTAATGATTACAAAGAGGGTTACATCTGAATATTTTCACATGCATACTGATTTGTTTGATTTCTTTCATAAATTGCATTGAATGCTCTAAAATATGAGACACTAATGTTTCAGGAGACATGCTTATTCAGTAACTGTTTTATTTCCTATTTGAGTTTGTGTATATGCTTTATTTTTTAAGATTAACTGTTTTAAGCATTGTTAGATGCCAGTGTTTCCTGTCATAACTATACAAATATTTGATTTCAAAAACAGTATCATAGCTATTAAATGGTTTCTTGTTATGATTTTAAATCTGTATTTAACCTCAGATTGATCTCAAAGTAAGAAGAGGTGCTAAAGTCTGATTTTGTGCTGGCTGTGGCTGTTTGAAAATGATTAACAGTTGAAAACATTCGTTAGAAATGTAGAAAAGTAATCAAAAATAATCAGTTACATTAAAGTAATGGAAATAGTTACACTACTTGTTACATTTTAAATATGGTAACTTGTAATCTGTAATCTATTACACTTTAAGCACACATTACCACATCTGACTCGTATGTTCTTCTATTGTATTTTCAGAAAAGAGTGAGTTATTGAGTGATTTGGAGTATTATTGTTTCATTTAAAAAATGTACAAGTTGAAAAAATCTTGTCTCTTCTATTCTGCATGTCAGCCTCACAAATTACTTATGATGTTCTTCATTTGTAAGTTGTGAGTTTGTAAGCATCTGCTGAAGTGAATAAATATAAATTGAATTGATC
The DNA here is from genome assembly GCF_001515625.1 of Sinocyclocheilus rhinocerous. Classification (NCBI taxonomy): domain Eukaryota; kingdom Metazoa; phylum Chordata; class Actinopteri; order Cypriniformes; family Cyprinidae; genus Sinocyclocheilus; species Sinocyclocheilus rhinocerous. The sequence continues at coordinate 1,144,111 of NW_015626381.1, forward strand.
ATATTTCACATCAACCTACACAAAAACAGATTTACAGTCCATGCAGCGACTGAAGACGGTGTGTGTTTGAGGTGATCTGGACTCCAGCGACGGCTGCTCTCAATCACTCTCTTTTCTCTTGGCGCTGCAGACGCTGAAATTAAAAACAGAATGTTTGAGCTCATTCTTTGCGTTACTACTGTTCAATTATGATTTACAAGAGAGTGTGAGCGCTGTGAAATCTCACGCAACAGCGTGACTCGAAGAAGAGGATCTGTCTGTCTGGAAGCGTCTGCAGTGGCTCGGATTCTTTATGAGCTTCAGTTCAGTGCTTCATCATGAACACAGAATCTGTCTCTTTAAGAGCTCAGATTTATTCAAACAGATTTCGTGTCATGTGAAGGTCGGAGCACTACCGGCCAAACAAAAAGCCTTTCTGAATGCATCACACATTTCAAAAACATGCAACACTGCGGCCCACCACTGCAGCGTGTGTGTGTGTGTGTATGAGGATGTGTGTGTGTGTGTGTGTGTATGAGGATGTGTGTGTGTGTGTGTGTGTGTGTATGAGGATGTGTGTGTGTGTGTGTGTGTGTTGAATGCATCACACATTTCAAAAACATGCAACACTGCGGCCCACCACTGCAGCGTGTGTGTGTGTGTGTATGAGGATGTGTGTGTGTGTATGTGTGTGTATGAGGATGAGTGTGTGTGTGTGTGTGTGTGTGTGTATGAGGATGTGTGTGTGCGCGTGTGTGAGGATGTGTGTGTGTGTGTGTGTGTGTGTGTGTGTGTGTGAGAGTGTGTGTGTGAGTGT
>NW_015626381.1:1145000-1154126 GCF_001515625.1 Sinocyclocheilus rhinocerous
GAGTGAGTGTGTGTGTGTGTGTGTGTGTGTGTGAGTGAGTGTGTGTGTGTGTGAGTGAGTGTGTGTGTGAGTGTGTGTGTGTATGAGGATGTGTGTATGTGTGTGTGTATGAGGATGTGTGTGTGTGTGTGTGTGTGTATGTGTGCAATGCATTTAATGAAAGATGCAGTGAGACTCCAGCTGATCTGAGGGTGAGACGCTCACCTGTCTGTCTTTCTCTGCTGCTTCTGTCCAACATCTGAAGCAGCGCTCATTCAGAATCAGACATGAACTCTTCAACCTGTGTACATCAGCAGCTCTATAAATCTTGTGCTGTAGTTGATTAAAGGCCATGATGAATGAAAGATGGTGACATTTAACTTTACTACCATCATCCACATCAAAACACAGAGAGACAGGAAAGCTTGTTCGTTTTGAAAGTAAAGCTCAAACATGAGTTACTGTGGGAATTCTGCTTAATTCAGTCACCGAAGACAAAAGAAGACAGAAGCAGCATCAGACGTGCTAACCTTGGGAAAAAAGGTGCAACTTATTGAGTTATTCAATATATAAATCGACAATGAAGAAAACAATACAATAATATATTCTTAAGACAGGGATGCAGACGTATCAGGGGTTAAAAACATGACAGATGCCTCCTGTGAAGAACATATTTGTGTATTTTATGTATTAATTACATGCTTACAATCCTTTTAGCATGTTGATACAGAAAAAACCGTACTGCAGCTATTAAAAGAGCAGCCATGATCTCATGAGCTCACTAATTATGAGGGAATGCAGAAAGCAGCGGCTCAGAATAGACTGACCTTTCATCAGTCTCACATACAGCGCCCATGTTTACTGATACTGTACGCCAGGGTTATTCTACATGAGCCCAGAGTAAACAGCCGCGGATGTGACGCAGTGCAGGACTGCATGCTGGTTTGGAGCAGCAGATCCGTCTGAGAGAGTGGTCTAAAGTTCACAGACATCATGAGCTCAATGTCTCTCTCTCTCTCTCCTCCAGAACAGCTCTGATGTGTTCCTCGCTCTGTCATTTCAGCAATAAACTCAAACGAGCGCTGGGACTGTAAACAACAACCTGCAGTACTTTACAGTCCAGTTCACCGAGAGATTCTGGGACGTTACGAGCAGCGATAAGCTTCAAGAGGAATGTGTTTTTGTGAGGATGAAACTCATTAAGAGCACTGCCAAGCATCAGCAAAGACCCATCCACTCATCACTGCGGTAAAACAATTAAACGGCAGGGTAAAAACTACACTAATAATATGCTTATAATAAAATACAACCATAGTTGCACTACCAGTCAAAAGTTTTTGAACAGCAATATTTTTAATGTTTAAAAATATTTTTTGAGAATTTTTGATGAATAGAAAAATCCAAAGATCAGCATTTATCTGAAATAAAAAGCTTTTGTAACATTATACACTATTCCATTCAAAAGCTTGGAGGAAGAAATTATAGAAATTAATACTTTTATTTAGCAACGATGCTTTAAATTGATCAAAAGTGAAGATAAAGACATAATGTTACAAAAGATTTCTATTTCAGATAAATGCTGTTCTTCTGAACTTTCTATTCATCAAAGAAACCTGAAAAAATTCTACTCAGCTGTTTTCAACATTGATAATAATCAGAAATGTTCCTTGAGCAGCAAATCAGCATATTATACTGATTTCTGAAGATCATGAGACACTGAAGACTGGAGTAATGATGCTGAAAATACAGCTGCGCATCACAGAAATACATTATATATTAAAGTATATTCAAACAGAAAAAGTTATTTTAAATAGTAAAAATATTTCAAAATTTTATGTTTTTGCTGTCCTTTGGGTCAAATAAATTCAGGCTTGGTGGAGCAGAAGAGACTTCTTTAAAAAAACATTAAAAATCTTCCTGTTCAAAAACTCTTGACTGGTAGTGTATGTTTAATCATTTAACAGATGCTTTTGACTTAAAATGAAAGGATTCATCCGTATGATCACGCATAATTCTTCCTGAAAATATTCCACGTTGTTAAAATCAATGAAATCCAGTCAAACTCAACAATATTGAATAGTGACTTGGCAGATGTCACATCACGAACAAAGCTTATGGCCTGCACGTGATCGATGCTAAATGTGTTTGATGCAGTGCAATACAGGCTGTAAAGGAGGAGGAAACTTCTTTATTTCGCATAATAAAGCATTTTAACATTCGTAGCCTATGTGGAAGCGCCACAGAAACACGTCTGCGTTTGATGCTCTCTCTGTTCAGAAACAAACATCTTCAAATCGCGTGCTCCTGTAAAGCTTCATTATGTATTTCAAGTTTAAAGGGAAGTACACGGCTTCTGCGTTTGGAAATGAGCGTGAGCTTGTAGATCAGCCGTTTTACAAGCGATCGTTTGGGAAATGAAAGAGTAAAGCAGAGGTCTGCGTGTCTGCGGCCGAACGCAGCGCTGCCCTCGGGGCTCGAACGCTGGGAACGTTTGATGTGCTGAGAGCTGCGGAGACCAGGTGTGTAAAACTGTACATTTGCCTCCTAAATACAAACAGAGAAAGTGAAAGAGTGCTTGACCTTCTGCAGAGATGAACAATTCCAGCAGTAAACGGCCCTCTGTTTAGCTTCCTCGATTAGATTTATTACCCTCGTGGATTCTCCATCAGCCTTTGAATTCAGCTCGGGCTTTGATGTTTGTCTGTACGACACCGACAAGACGAGACCCTTCATGCCAGAAATCCTCAATCTTACAGCATGTGATTTTTCATAAATGTGACCCTGCAGCACAAAAGCAGTGTTAAGTCGCTGGGGTATATTTGTAGCAATAGCCAACAATACATTGTATGGGTCAAAATTATACATTTTTCTTTTATGCCAAAAATCATTAGGATATTAAGTAAAGATCATGTTCCATGAAGATATTTTGTAAATGTCCTACCGTAAATATATCAAAACTTAATTTTTGATTAGTAATATGCATTGCTAAGAACTTCATTTGAACAACTTTAAAGATTATTTTCTCAATATTTAGATTTTTTTGCACCCTCAGATTCCAGATTTTCAAATATTGTCCTATCCTAACAAACCATACATCAATGGAAAGCTTATTTATATAAATCTCAATTTGCAAAAATGGACCTTTATGACTGGTTTTGTGCTCCAGGGTCACATATGACAGATGAGACCCTTCTTGCCAGGGTCTTGAGAAATCCTGAATCTCAAAGCACGTGATTTTTCATAAATGTCGACGCGGTGGGCGTTGATGCAACAGCTATTTCTTAAAGTCTGTGTGCAGATCTCGCAGGATTCGTCCCACATACCTCAGAGAGACAGAGAGAGAGAGAGAGACACAGAGAGACAGAGAGAGAGAGAGAGAGAGAGAGAGAGACAGAGAGAACGGCTCCCTCTCTCGTCCACCGGAGGCCTGGCCAGCAGAAACAGACCATTCTCTCTCTCTCATTCACTCTCTCTGTCTCTCTCTCTCTGTCTCTCTCTCTCTCTCTCTGTCTCTCTCTCTCGCGCCAGCATCCCAGTGACAGCTGAGTGGCTGCCGTGTAATTGCAGAGAAGTGAGGTCAGCAGGAGGCTTTTATCAGAGATCGCACAGCGATCAGAAACACGAGAAGAAGATGCACAGTGCAGACGGCAGCCCCAAAGCTCCCTCTCTCTGTGCGTCACACTGGAAGTTTCTCTGGAATCGTCAGGACTGAAGCGCACAATCTGGAAGCAGAAGTAAGTCACTTTTAAAAACTGTTTTTACAAAGAATTATCGTAAGATGTTAAAACAATATATCAATTTGGCAGAAACTAGACAGAGGCGAATATAGTGTCATTTAAAATAGCAGCAGAGCAAAACTGAGACATTTAAAACAGAAATGGAGCAATACTGAAACATTTACAGTAGAAATAGTGTGACACTATGACGTTTAAATGAGAGAAAGAGCAACATTGAGACATTTAAAGAAGTGATAGAGCAATACTGAAGCATTTGAAGTAGAAATAGTATTGTCCGATCCTAACAAACCATACATCAATGTGAAGCTTATTTATTCAGCTTCCAGATGATGCATAAATCCCAATTTTGAAAAACTGACCCTTATGACTGGTTTTGTGCTCCAGGGTCACGTATCATTATTATGCTTTCTATATATATACTGTATATATACTGATAGACACTGAACACATGTAGAATCTGTTTTATATGTGAATTATGCTGATTATTGTGGAACTGACCTGTCTCCTGTATCTTCATCAGGAATGGACAGTGTGTGAAGCGTCCGTTTGTTGATTTGTGTCATTAACAGCAGAAACGAACACACTGCTCTGAGGAGATTCTGCTGCTGGAGGTCAGAGGTCACGCCAGCATCTGAGGATTGTACTGGGAAAGGGTCCGAGCGGATCTCCCACAGCTTGAAGATCCAACCTGAGTTTAGCCTTCAGTATGTGGATCATGAACTCCCTGAGAAACGCAGTATAATGCGCAAATGGACGCTGCGATGGAAACTGCCTGAGTTTGCGTGTGGACTGTGGCTGGCGCTGCTGGTCAGCCGAGTGTGTGTGTGTGTGTGTGATGGAGAGTCTGTGACCGACTGCTCCAAACACGAGCGCCACACCAGGAACTACGACTACATGGAGGGAGGGGACGTTCGGATCCGACGCCTCTACAGTCGCACGCAGTGGTTTCTGATGATCGACGAGTTCGGGAACATCAACGGGACGCAGGATCCCAACAACTGCTACAGTAAGAGCGTCTTCATCTTTCTGTTGCGTGCCATACATTCATTACATACATTCATTTGGGCTGCTTTTTTGATCTAAAACAATGTGTCTAAAACTCATATTTGGTAAAGGCCTCTTAAAGGGATAGTTCACCCAAAAATGAAAATTAGCCCATGATTTAGGTATCCTAGGTGTATATGACTTTCTTCTTTCATATGAATCCAATCAGAGTTATATTTCAAAACGTCCTGGCTCTTCCAAGCTTTATAATGGCAGTGGATGGGTGTTATTTTTCATACAGTCCAAAAGAAGTGCAATAAAGTGCATCCATCCGTAATAAAAAGTGCCTCACACGGCTCCGAGGTGTGCGTTTTTGTAGGAAACATATCCATATTTAAAACTTTATAAACAGTATTCTCTAGCTTCCGCTAACTGTCGTACGTTCACAATAGAACGCCATTCCGGCAGATGACATAGGACTATGCGTAGTGTAATCTCCAGTGAGAATATGCTAGTCTTGCGAGAACCAACATTTGTTTACAGGAGCAGAGGAAGCAAAGTTTCCGTACTTTAGCAAAGAAAAAACAGACATTTTTCTTTACAAATCCTCGTTTTGTGATTCTAATTATTTTGTTTTGCGCTTCCGCGTTCGTCAGTTCATCCTACGTCATCCGCCGGAACGGCGTTCTATTGTGAACGTGCGTACGACAGTTAGCGCAAGCTAGAGATTACTGTTTATAACGTTTTAAATATGGATATGTTTCCTACAAAAACGCACACCTCGGAGACGTGTGAGGCACTCCAATTTGATTAGTCTGAAAGAAGAAAGTCATATACACCTAGGATGGCTTAAGGGTGAGTAAATTATAGGGCAATTTTCATTTTTGGGTGAACTTGTCCCTTTAAGTTATAGCAGAGTGTTTTCTCACTGTATGTCGGCTGGTCAGGGTTCCAGTGGGATTATGAGCAGGTCGCGTGGCCGTGTGACGAGAAGTGACAGGAGTAAAGAGAAACAGGTGTTTGGGGGGAGTATTTATAACTCTTGTTTCCCTTCGCTAGAAGACTTAGTGGTCAGAAGTTATCAGATGTGGTCAGAATGGAGGTTCAGTTCAGTGACTGCAATCTAGATTGTGTAGAGAGCGTCAAAACAACAACAAAAAATGAGACTGGAGGCTGATGCTGTGTGCATGGATACCTAATGAATTATTAAATGGAAAAAATAAATATTTAAATAATTGATTATTCACTTTAATTATCATGTATATACATAACATCAGCCCCAAGCATGTTTGGTTATTAGTAATCTCGGTTGTGTACGAGAAGAAAGTGGTCATGTATGCATCTCTGCTCTGGAGGGAAAATGATTACGTCAGCTGGCGCTGAAAAGAAGAAAAATTGATACAACCAGATGTGGCCGACAACTGCACGCACAGAGCGCATGCAAGACATGCAGTGAGGGTCGGAGAGGGACGGGAGAGAAAAGCAGACGCGTTGTGAGGCTCTGTCAGAGCTGTGCCGTGACAGCAGCTTATTATACCACTGGAGCCACTTACATGTGAAGCAAACACTTCCAGACACACACACACACACTCACACACTCACACACACACACACACTCACACAAACTCTCACACACACACTCTCACACACTCACTCACAAGTGAAATCACACACTCACATGCACTCGTATTCAGGTTTAAGTCCCCACCAGAATAGAAAAACAGGTACACACACACACACACTCACACACTCTCTCTCTCACACACACACACTCTCTCTCACACACACACACACACACACGCATATTTTGCTTTATAGGAATGGATTCTGAAAGGTGATTCCTGCATTATTAAACAGAACTGCAAGAATAATTTCTTTGCATATTGAGCTGAGATACAACAGAAGTATTTTAACACCCCAAAAATGGCACACTTCACCTTTAAACCATTAATTACCTCATAAACTCCCAAACAGCATCTCAAATAAAGTTAGTAATAATTACCACAGACTAACTCGGACTGTTATTTAGGTCAGTGTTATTTTAGTATCACTGGCATACTATCATTTGTTAATATTTTAAATTAGATTTTATTTTCATATTTTCTGCTTTCATGTCAATTTTAATTAAAGTTTTGGTAACACTTAAAGCCTTTATGTATAATGCAGAATAAAAGTAGTTTTAATGCATTAATTATGCCTTATAATGCATTGTACAATCTCATGAATAGTTGTAACCACAGTTAATACATTATAACACTTATCGATTCATTGTTACACTATGCATTTTAAATTCGGTTATAATTATTTACAACAAGATATAATGTATTACAACTCACATTATGAATAATTAGGTTACACTTTATTTTAAATGCATTAAACCCTCTTATAACCCTTTACAATGCATTATACATAAAGGCTTTAAATAAAGTGTTACCGTCATTTTGTTATGTTTCTGTCATTTTTATTAGTTTGTAAATATGTCTATATAGATTATTATAGTTAGCTAAAACCAGCGTGTCTTCATGCGCTCAGGCCGATCCGCTGTGTGTGTTTCAGGTGTTCTGGAGATCAGGACGGTTTCAGAGGGCGGTGTGTTGGCCATAAAAGGACTGAAGAGCCAGTATTATATTTCCATGAACCGCACCGGAATGTTACAGGGCAAGGTATAAAGCCATCCGTCCTGCAAACACACAACATACACCAGTTAATCAGATTATCCCAGCTAACGCTCTCTCTCATCTTTCATTGAAGAGTAAATATAACACATGCCACGGATAATTCAGCAAACACAACACAATGCAATACATCTCGCTTCTGTCGTACCTTACGATCTGTTCTTCTTTCCCGAGCAGAAAGACTACAACGACAGCTGCAACTTCAAAGAAGTGTTTTTAGAGAACTACTACACGGCGTACTCGTCCGTCAGATGGACTAAAAACGGAGAAGCAGCTGGTAAAAGATGTTAAATATATGAAAGTGTTTTGGACTCATGTAAACTAACAGTTATAAAAACTCATCTGTATTTTGAGATGAAGCTATTTTTATATTTCAGAGAGATGTTTATGTTTCTGTTCATGGCACTTTCACCACCATTAGAGCCCAAAACAATGAAAACACCAGATAAACACTGCAATGCATTTATACAGACGAACATTCTCATTAAACACGGCAGCGCTGTGTTTGTTCTTTAAACATCACAGTTTATATCGCTCCATTTATACTGCATAAATACATTCACATCCCATCAACATTCATCCTGAGGAGTTGTGATTTTAGTTTGAGACATTCCCTTCTCATTTCTACAATTCAGTGAGAAAATAATAGCAGTTGCCTTGCTTCATTTTGACTCTTTTTTTGATGCATGTGATTGATCCATCAGTTCTAAGAAATACTATGTTTGTCTTCATAATCTTCCATCCAAATGTCCTAATGATTTTCCTTCCCGTCATCAATCCGCCCTCACATTGAGACGCTTTCAGCATGCAGTCAGTTGGAGTAATTCTGGTAAACACACGATGAGTCGATGCTTTAACGTGGGAGTCTGACCGCATTTCGTTTCTCATAATCGCTCGGCGCTCTAATGCGATCGTGTCCATGTGTTGCTGTGTGTTATTTATGATATTTATGTGTCGCTGGCTCTGAGTTCATGACCGCAGTGAACCGTCTGTGTTCTGGATCGCTGTGCTGCAAACACACACACAGAGTTTGCAGGAGTTTATCATTTGCTGCTAGAAATCTGAGATTTTATATGATTAAACATGTATATTGTTCCTTTCTATGGAGTGGCGTGTTGTGAGGTTTGTTCCTGTGGTCTTTATCTGGACACACGACGGGTGTTTATACAGCACAGAAAACACACGCTTCTGATCCGCTTCATCAGTCACTGCATGGATCTGATTCTCTCTGTTTAACATTATAATGACTGCGAGAACGTTCATCTCCAGACATTTAGGTCCTCGTTCTCTGTCAAACACTAATCACCACAATGCATCATTCAAACAATGATGACTTTTTTCGGTTTGGACAGAAACTGACAATCGACAGTAAAATTCTGAACACAGTGTTTTACAGTAAGACCTTTATGTTAAATCTGGTCAAATACTGGAATTTTTAGGATCGTTATCTCCGTCTCTCATTCACAACACACCCTCATTATACTTGTACAATGAAATCATTTACAATCTAATCAATATTTAATCATTTATTTTTTGATTTCACTTTCTCTCTCACACACTCTCTCTCTCTGCTCACACACACACACTCACACCCACACTCAGTTTCTTGCACACACACGCACTCTCTCTCTCTCTCTCTTTATCACACACACACACACTCTCTCACACACACACACACACACACACACACACACACACACTCTCTCTCTCTCTCTCTATCTCACACACACACACACACTCTAACACACACA
>NW_015626381.1:1154329-1159158 GCF_001515625.1 Sinocyclocheilus rhinocerous
ACACACACTCTCTCACACACACACACACACACACACACACTCCTCTGACCCAAACAGAGTTAGTGTAGGTGAGCTCTTCTGCCAAGTCACGCAAAGTTGGATTTAGTGGATAATTTGTAACATGTTCTGAATGTAAACGGCGGCTGACGGGTCTCACACTAAAGCCACATTATTCCTCCATCAGATAAAAGGCTTTGATTCGGAGCATCTGGGTCAGATGTGCGCGCTTCATCACCGTCTGTGAATCTTTACACAGAGCCACTTGTCATTTCATGAATATGTCTTGGGTTTTATCTTAAAAGCGTGTTTCTCTCTCGTTCATCTGGGGCTTGTTTGTTGCCTTCAGCACAGAGCATGAGTTCAGTATATCTGCGACAAACACAATCAAAAGCGTGAGCCACGGACACGTCGACTGCGTTCATCACAGCCCTGAATCTGAATGGAATCTGTTAGAGCCTCAAACAACACCGAGACTCAACATAAACGACCGGCTCACATTTCAACATCAGAAACACACCACACAAAATTGCATCGTGACAATTAAACACAGAGAATTTAACGCACAAATTCTCATTACCGTAAGGCAAAATACAAGGATATATATTTCAGTTTTAAATTATTTATACAAGATGCAAATATTATTGTAAATATTAAAATAATTAATATTTAAAATTATTAAATTAATATAAATTATTAAAATATGTATTTAAAACTATAAATTAATATTGATAATTAATTATTTTAAATATAAATAATTTAAATAATTCATACTATTATTTATAATTTATGCTGATCTACATACTGTAGACTGATGATTTTCTTCCTCTGTATTTTTGCGTTGTTTTTCAGTACAAATACTTAAACATTTTAAAACCAAGATATATTTCCTTGAGAAAAAAAATTTAATATTAAAAGATATTAACTCATTTTCTGAAAAAATGTATCACAATTGAGTGAGACAGAATACTTTTTTTTTCAAATTATGACAGAAAAAGATTAACTATAAATTGTATAAAAACACTTAAAAAACTCTGTAGTGCAGCATTTTACTTGACAAAAAAAACGCAAAGTTCTGTTGTAAAGTAATTGTTATATTTTCATTTGATAACATTTTAAGAGACATTTATAAAATTGAAAGTTCAGGGGCTAATAATTAATATAAACATGATTTTGACGATGACCTGAAATAAGTTGACTATTAAAAAGATCAGTTCACAAATAAAAAATATTGGTAACATTTTACAATAAGGTGCCATTTAATGTCTTAACTAACATGAAAATTTATTATAGTATTTATTAATCTTTGTTAATACAAATACAGTTGTTCATTTTTAGCTCAAGTTAGTTCACAGTGCATAAACTAATGTTAACCAACACAACTTTTGATTTTAATAGTGCATTAGTAAATGTTGAAATTAATATGAACTAAGATTAATAAATGCTGTAGAAGTAGGCTATTGTTTATTCTTAGTTCATGTTAAAACATTATTGTAAATTTTTCCCAAAATATTGCTCAAATTGTTACTGCCTTCAGTTATTATTTTGGAATAAATATAAAAATGCATAAAAACACTATGAAATGTATAATTAGTATTAAAAATATTAAATAATATTAATAAAATACAAAATAGAATTATATTTGTTCTCTTTTTTATGTCATATTTATATATAAAACTGCCTCCTCATTTTAAAACACCACTGATATATATATATATATCACGAAATCAGCCCAAAACTTCAGTTGTGTCTGTCAGAGAAGTCTTACTCAGAAAATATGTTATAATAACTTTTGACAGGCACCACAGAAGTTTTGGGCTGTTTTCGTGAGAATCATTCAGTATTAGTATTAGTTAACTTAGCTGTTTTAAATAGTTAATAGTCACTATTTGAACTCACCAGTCTTCTCCAGCTCAAACATCAGCGTCGCGTCTGTTGCTAGGAAACCGCCCGTCGCTCCGCTTCCTGTTTCCTGCGGCGCGGTAGTGTTTCCGGTGCGTGGTGCACACGTGGGTTGTTGTGGCGATGTCGGATCAGGAGAGCAGCGCTCTGAGCGGCCTGCGGCTCGCGTCGCACGCCCCGCTGGATGCCGCGCAGCGCGTCGGCCGGAGGAAGTGCTCGCGTTGCGGTGCGTCGCGCATGTTCTACTGCTACAGCTGCTGCGCGCTGGTCGGGCTGGAGACGCGGGACGTTCCGAGCGTCGAGGTGCGTGAAAACACAGCGACGCGAACAGAAGCATCATTCATACTGGCGTCACTAATGACTTCATTTGTGATCCTGGAACACAAAACCAGTCATAAGCTGAATAAATAATCTTTCCATTGATGTATGGTTTGTTAGGATAGGACAATATTTGGCTGAGATACAACTATTTGAAAATCTGGAATCTGAGGGTGCAACAAAATCTAAATATTGAGAAAATCATCTTTAAAGTTGTTCAAATGAAGTTCTTAGCAATGCATATTACTAATCAAAAATTAAGTTTTGATATATTTACGGTAGGAAATTTACTAAATATATTCATGGAACATGATCTTTACTTAATATCCTAATGATTTTTGGCATAAAAGAAAAATGTATAATTGTGACCCATACAATGTATTGTTGGCTATTGCTACAAATATACCCCAGCGACTTAACACTGCTTTTGTGCTGCAGGCTCACAGATAGTATTAGATTAGAACTGATCGCATGTAAAATAACAATTCAGTGTAAAGAGTCCATTTTCTTACCAAAACTCTTTCTTCTGTGGAGCGCAAAAGGAGATGTTAAGCAGAATGTTCACGCTGCCCCTTTTTTCACATTCAGTGAAAGTAAATGGGGACTGATACTGTAAAGCTTCAATGTGACAAAAAAACAACAACAAAAGTCTAAAGTTTAAGTCATTATCACAGTAGTCACATTTCCCAGAATTCTCCAGAACTGTAAAACTAAACAAAACCCAAAACTTGTCACTGTTAAATACATTTAATATGTGGTGCTCTTAAAATTTTTTTATTTTTATTTTACATATTATAAGATATATTTATATTTTATTATATAATAGTATAAGACATTATGAGAAATGTAGGCCTATTCATTTGGTTTTTACGTTGTTTGTCAAAGGTCTTGAGAACCTATTGAATTTGATTGCAGACTATTATTTGAAATTCAATTAAAAAATTGAATGTGTGAGTTCATAACTAGAACAGTTACATATGCAGTAAACAGTAAAACCATTTGTGTTACAAACTAGTGTATTTATGATTATGATAATATAATAATATGATAAATACCAGTTTGCAGCATAACAAACAGCTGAAATAACTGGATGCGAATGACTCACTGTTATTGGTTATCGCCAGAGTTGAATTTAAATGTGCATAAATAGAGCTGTTATGAGTTTAATTTGTGGACCAACCCAGTTCTTCACGGTTCCTCGAGGAATGAACTGTTTTAAGAATGGTGGTTTTGGATTTACGAGTGAAATAAATTCTGCGGTGAGCATTACTGGAAGAGATGTTCTACAACACGACTTGCTCCATAAATCCACAACCACTTTTCTAAAAACCCACTGGAAATTCCTGAGGTGGACTCGCGGCTCGCAAATACTCATTCTTCTCATAGTTTAAGAAAAACAAAGTGATTTGAGAGCAAGGTTTTCGGTTAATGTTCGCCACACGCGGCTATCAAATGAATAAACATCTCCTTTTATGACCCTTTGGAAGAGTTCTGCAGTCAAACGCTGTGTTTGTTAAAGCTCACGTCTGCTGTTTTTTAGCTGCCGGTGAAGATCGACATCATCAAACACCCCAACGAAACGGACGGGAAGAGCACGGCGGTGCAGGCCAAACTGCTGGCGCCGCGAGACATCACCATCTACACCTACCCCTGCATCCCTGAGCTGGACCAGAGCGCAGAGAACGTGAGCCATAGGGCTGTCAAATAAAAATTTTAATTTTGAATATTCATCAAATTTAAAATATAAATCCGCATTCAACTGCAAAAACGCTGCATTCCAATTTTAGGTGTGCGTCAGGCTGCTTTATCAGTTTAATCAGTTTAATCATTTAAATCTCGTAATTGAACAAAACTGACAAACATTTAAATCTCAAAATCAAACAAAACCGACAAACATTTAAATCTCAAAATCAAACAAAACCGACAAACATTTAAATCTCGTAATTGAACAAAGCTGACAAATATTTAAATCTCAAAATCAAACAAAACCGACAAACATTTAAATCTCGTAATTGAACAAAGCTGACAAATGCCGACAAATATTTAAATCTCAAAATCGAACAAAACCACAAACATTTAAATCTCAAAATCGAACAAAGCCGACAAATATTTAAATCTCAAAATCGAACAAAACCACAAACATTTAAATCTCGTAATTAAACAAAACCGACAAACATTTAAATCTCAAAATCGAACAAAACCGACAAACATTTAAATCTCAAAATCGAACAAAACCACAAACATGTAAATCTCAAAATCGAACAAAACCACAAACATGTAAATCTCAAAATTGAACAAAGCCGACAAATATTTAAATCTCAAAATCGAACAAAACCACAAACATGTAAATCTCAAAATCGAACAAAGCCGACAAATATTTAAATCTCAAAATCAAACAAAACCGACAAACATTTAAATCTCGTAATTGAACAAAGCTGACAAATATTTAAATCTCAAAATCAAACAAAACCGACAAACATTTAAATCTCAAAATCGAACAAAACGACAAACATTTAAATCTCAAAATTGAACAAAGCCGACAAACATTTAAATCTCAAAATCGAACAAAGCCGACAAACATTTAAATCTCAAAATCGAACAAAGCCGACAAA
>NW_015626381.1:1160433-1167520 GCF_001515625.1 Sinocyclocheilus rhinocerous
CCGACAAACATTTAAATCTCAAAATCGAACAAAGCCGACAAATATTTAAATCTCAAAATCGAACAAAACCGACAAACATTTAAATCTCAAAATCGAACAAAGCCGACAAACATTTAAATCTCAAAATCGAACAAAGCCGACAAACATTTAAATCTCAAAATCGAACAAAGCCGACAAATATTTAAATCTCAAAATCGAACAAAACCACAAACATTTAAATCTCGTAATTAAACAAAACCGACAAACATTTAAATCTCAAAATCGAACAAAACCGACAAACATTTAAATCTCAAAATCGAACAAAGCCGACAAATATTTAAATCTCAAAATCGAACAAAACCGACAAACATTTAAATCTCAAAATCGAACAAAGCCGACAAATATTTAAATCTCAAAATCGAACAAAACCACAAACATTTAAATCTCGTAATTAAACAAAACCGACAAACATTTAAATCTCAAAATCGAACAAAACCGACAAACATTTAAATCTCAAAATCGAACAAAACCACAAACATGTAAATCTCAAAATCGAACAAAACCACAAACATGTAAATCTCAAAATTGAACAAAACCGACAAACATGTAAATCTCATAATCGAAAAAACAACAACCAATATTTAAATCTCAAAACTGAAACCAAGCCGTTCACACAGAACGCATATTTATCACATTTTCTAGAGGGACATCTATCACCGCTGCACTCGTGTCTCGCACAAGAGACGCATGTTTAGAAAGCCATTAATGTAAGTTCAACTTTTAAAAAACACGTCGAGACTTTATGGGGGTTTTCCCATCCCACTGCATCTCATGTTTTTAAATGAAAAAAGTACTTTTTTGTGATTGGTTTTCGGTCCTTTGTATTAAACTATACAAACATGCATGATGCTGTTTTGTTTCTAATTGTTTAAGCAACTTAATTAATTATATATGGTTTATAAATATTAAGTTAAACATTATGCACTTTTTTCAAAGATAGTGTTATTTTATTGCTTTGAAGAAACGTGCATTAGTAATATTTTGCTCAATGCGCCCTCTTGTGGCCTCGAGAGAGAAGCCCAAAGCGTTTATCCCCCTCTAACTAAAATTATGCCTTTTAAATTCGAATATAATTCGAATATTGATAATATTTAAGTACAAAATTCGAATTTAGTTTTTCAGCTATTTTGACATGTTAACACACGCTGTTCTTCCCGCAGATCGTGCTGGTGTTTCCCGGTCCCGACGCCATGACGGTGGAGGAACTGTGGGAGCATTTCTCCGCCGACGGGAAGCCGAGAGTGAAGAGGTTAAAGGTGACCGACGCAGATCCCGAGACGCACAGCTGCCCGATCCAGAGAGTGGTGTTCATCGACAGCACCTGGAACCAGACCACCAGAATCATCACAGACGAACGTCTTCAAGGTGCAGAAGACTCTCACATCTCTCTGTTTGTTTAACTCAGGCGTAAAATTCGGCACACTATGAAGAAAAGCAAGTGCGAGAGAAAAAACTGAAATGTGACCTTCAATGACTAATTACAATATCTGGTGCAAAACTCATCCTTTGCCTCGTGCTGAAAACAAGCTTCTTTCAAAAAACTGAATCTAGTATTGGGTAACATTATAATACATTGAGAAATTTATAAGCGATTTCTTGTAGGCTGGTCATTTTTAACCACAAATGCAACAAGTGTAACAAGTTGGGGGAAAAATCCCAAAAAGTACTTGGTCAGAATGGCCAGAACACAATGTAAGGGTTAAAACAAGAAAAAATTAAGTGGTTGCATGTGTCACATGACTCAGAATCACAATAAAAAAATATGCAAATGTTAATTACAAATAAATTGAGTTATATATAATGAGTAGTGAATCAAAATAAATGAACTAAAAACACAAATGTTACACTGGATAATCCATAAACTAGAAACAATCAAAATTCACATAAAACTTGACGGTATTCTTCACTCGCTTTTTTTGATTGTCTTGTTTGGTTGCTTGGGCTTTTTTGCATCGTTTCACCTGTTTGAATTGAGTTTTTGGCGATTTCTTCTGCTCATCTCAGACTGAACGGATGTTATTTCTCCACAGCGTTACCGAATGTGGAGCTGAAGAGCAGAAGAACCTGTTTTTGGCGGCACCAGAAAGGCTGTCCAGACACGTACCTGGCCACAATAGAGGCCGTTTACTACTTTCTGAAGGACCTGCACAGCCACTATTTCTCCGAGTACACGGGAGAATACGATAACATGCTGTTCTTCTTCTCATTCCTGCATAAACTGATCAACAAAGCCAAACAGGCTGCTGGGAAAGTGTGACGAGAACGTCAAAACGTCAGTCACGTGCGTTTTATTTGAAAGCTGAATGCAATCTGTCACAGTGAGATTTAAATAGTTTTATTTACAAGTCAAAAGCCGCATGCATTCACTGATTGGCTTCTTGTTTTTAAGCCACTTTAATGTGTAATAAAGCGTGTTCTTGTGCATGTGTCTGGAGCTGTGTGTTAGTAATAGGCCTCTCTGATTTTGGCCTGTAAACTGTCGCAGGTCTTCTTGGCGTCTCCCAGCAGTGCACACACACACACACACACACTCAGACACGCACACACACACTCAAGACACACACACACACAAAAACTCGCTCACACACTCACACACAAAAACTCACTCAGACACACACACACACTCCAGTCATGACTGATTCACTGCTGCTGTTCATACTAGGACTGGATTTACCTCGTTAATTTGGTGCGGTTCTGGAAAAAATGCATTGATGCAACGATGCAGGAAGACTGACTGCATGATCGAGTCTATTAGAACGCACTTATATGAGCCTAAAATTCAAGATATGAGGACAAAGAAATCACCCTCTTATATTTATATCATATGATATTATATAATTGATATAATTTAGCAATATCACACCAGCAGGAGAACTGTTTTCCCCAATATCTGCATGATTGCAAATGTGATACTGATTTATACAACAGTTCAATAAACAAGAAATTCATATTGTTACGTTTTCCTCAATATCGCAAATGAAAATTGTTCCAATCAAGGACACAGCAGAACTGTAGAGTCTCTGATCGACACACAGCGCTGATTCGTCACTGAATGAATCCACGTTTTGGAACAAATTGAGTGAGTGAGTGATTCAGTGACTCGTTTATAAAGACTTGCTTCATTTCTGAATGAATCGGTTGAATGAATGATTCAATGACTCACTCATTAAAGGGTTAGTTCACCCAAAAATGAAAATTCTGTTATTAATTACTCACCCTCGTGTCGTTCCAAACCCGTAAGACCTTCGTTCATCTTCGGAACACAAATTAAGATATTTTTGATGGATTTCGAGAGCTCTCTGACCCTCCAAAGACAGCAATGTAATTACTACGATCAAGGCTCAGAAATGTAGCAAGGACATCGTTAAAATTATCCACATGACATCAGTGGTTCAACCGTAATTGTACGAAGCTACGAGAATACTTTTTGTATTATCAAGACAGAATTTTCATTTTTGGGTGAACTATCCCTTTAAGACAGTGACTTCCAGCTTTTAATTTCATTTTGAGAGCATCATTTCATATTTCATTAATACCCAATTTATTGTCATTATTTATGCAATGTTGAATCAAAATATTTCTTTCTAAAGCTACTTTTTGTAATGTCTATTGAATGCTTTTCTCATTTTAACACAATTGTGACGTCAAGTGATCTTTTGGAGGGTGGTTTCTGAACCAAAATTGATGTGTGATTAATTTGCGACTGGCACATCATGTAATTAACTGACAGCTCTAATGTAAACACACACCTGTTTGGACTTCCAGACTTCCAGCACAGGCTCGGCTGAGTTGAGTTTCTGCACAGACACAGCGAGAACAATCAGAAGTGCTATTAGCCGCTCTCATGCGATGGGATCGGGTTTCTCCTCGCTCTACATGCTTATCTGCGCCAGCTAAACAAAAACACGTGCTGCCCTCCGACTCGGACCGCACAGACGCCAGTCGCTGCAACACGGGGTCGCTGCGATGCGTTGCATGTCTAGGCACAATTACAATATCAAAGTGAATTATTACAAAGATCAGAGTGCACATGTGTCCCGACCGCTGCCAAACGAATTTATAGCCATCTGTGGATCATCGGCTCATCCGTCTGACAGATACGAGACGCATTTCACACTGCACCTCAAATCACTCGCTTTATATTTAAAGGAAAACGGACTTTGCATGTGCTATTTAACACATATACTCTACCGCTCGAAACTTTGGGGTCATTTCTTGTTTTGTTTTTTTAAAGAAATAAATGCTTTTATTCCTCAAGGATGCATTAAAATGATCAAAGGTGAGAGTAAAACATTTATAATGTTACAAAAGATTTCCATTTCAAATGAATGCTGTTCTACTGAACTTTCTGTTCATCTGTGAATCCTGAAAAATAAAATGTATCACGGTTTCCACAAAAAAATATCGTGCAGCACGATTGATAATAATCAGGATATTATACTGATTTCTGAAGATCATGTGACACTGAAGACTGGAGTAATGATGCTGAAAATACAGCTGCGCATCACAGAAATACATTACAGTTTAACAGATATTCACATAGAAAACAGCTATGTTACATTGTAATAATATTTAACTGTTTTACTATATTTCTGATCAAATAAATGCAGCCTTGGTTTGAAAGAGACTTTACTGTTTGTACAGTAGTGTAGATAGATAGTAAAGATTCAGAGTTGATGTAACGGTTGGAATTTTTACTGTATTTTTGATCAAATAAATGCAGCCTTGATTTGAAAGAGACTTCTTTTAAATGTTTTAACGGTAGTGTAGACAGATACTAAAGATTCAGAGTTGATGTGATGGTTGGATTGGTTATTTAAATATGTAACAGATTTAATGCATAGCACTTAATTAATTTCATCAGGTTTATATCAGAATGATTCACCGTGAAGCTTTTCGACATCAGAACACATGGGAGTTTATCCTTCATGCTGTAAATTCTCCATCTGCGTCTAAATACTCGGAGAATGTTTTACACTTTCCCTCTTTATTTACAGAAGGGCTGCATTTTTACCAGTGTTTTGTTATTAGACACAGATGTGTTTTGTCTTCTTTTTAACAGAATTACGCTGCTGAGCTGCCAAGTGCTCAAGACATTAAAACTCTGGACGTGAAGTGTGAGAATCAGGCATGCCGTTATTTCTGGAGCTTATTACACGGCAAAAAAAGGCTCATCTTACTTAGTATTTTTCTTTTGTTTCCAGTCAAAATATCAAAACAATTCTTAAATTAAGATGCATGCACTAGATAAGCAGAATGACATAATTTGTGACCCTGGAGCACAAAACCAGTCATAAGGGTCCATTTTTGTAAATTAAGATTTATATAAATAATATGTTAGGATAGGACAATATTTGAAAATCTGGAATCTGAGGGTGCAAAAAAATCAGAATATTGAGAAAATCATCTTTAAAGTTGTTCAAATGAAGTTCTGAGCAATGCATATTACTAATCAAACATTAAGTTTTGATATATTTACGGTAGGACATTTACAAAATATCTTCATGGAACATGATCTTTACTTAATATCCTAATGATTTTTGGCATAAAAGAGAAATGTATAATTTTGACCCATACAATGTATTGTTGGCTATTGCTACAAATATACCCCAGCGACTTAACACTGCTTTTGTGCTTTTTTTTTCCAAACAGAAAACAAGATTATTTTAGTTACCCCATTTGCTTGTTCTAAGCAAAAACTTTGTTTGTTTTTTTCTGAAAACAAGACAATAATTTTTACTTGTCTGGAAAATCCTTCTTGATTTAAGAAATGATTAGATATTTTGACTGGAAACAAGGCAAAAATACTAAGTAAGATATGCCTTTTTTTGCATCTGACCTCAGTCTTGCCCTGCTCTCTCAACATCTTCACCATGTCAGCGATGGGATGCTGAGCCTTGGCCGCACACAGACCCCAGCCTGCGCAGAGAAAACACACACACACACACACACACACACACACAGATTCATGTTAGTTATTAATCCTGTGTGTTTTCTGAGAATCTCAGGCGCTGTGAGGTCAGCGAGGAATCCCCCAAACTCCAGATCCACATTTGCTTCATGTTTGCTGCTAATATCTGGAGGAGCGTGGAGAGTTGTGTCATGGGCCGCGTGTGCTGACTCTCAGGGAACTCCGTTTGATTGCATTCAGATTGCAGAGTTTCCTGAACTCCAGATGTCTCCCTACAGGACCATCGCGTGTGGAGACGAGACACGCACACACGTTTAAACTAATATGCATCATTTTAATCATGTGATTCAGTAATAATTAGTTTGTCGTGACACCAAAATGTTATAAATCAAAGCTAAAATGTTTTTTCATAATGCTCAATATCAGCACAAATCCAATGGCTTTATCTATAGATCCAGATTTAGCTGTATACACATACTCACAAAGCCATATGTACTAATAGCAAATCTCATCTGGTTGATGTTTATATAAACGTAAACTGAAACGAAATGTAAGTCCAGCTCTGAACTGTGACTGTGAGACATTAAGATATTGGAAACATTAACATTATGGATTTCTGTGCAGCTGCTTTTAAACCATGTGGATTAAGAACAAAACTACACAAATTAAACCGACGGACTCGTCTGTGGTTGATTGTGTCTGTGGAGCTTAATGCTTCGTCTGGTGTTTCTGCAGGTGTGTCTGGAAGACAGCAGAAAAACAGATGTGTGTGTGTGTCTGTGTGTGTGTGTGAGTGTGAGTGTGAGTGTGTGTGTGTGTCTGTGGGTGTGTGTGTATGTGAGTGTGTGTCTGTGTGAGAGAGTGTGTGTGTGTTTGTGTGAGTGTGTGTGTGTGTGTGTGTGTGTGTGAGAGTGTGTGATCCTTTGACAAACACTGACCTCTTGTGTTCAAACGTCTGAGAAACCGCTTCATAAGTTTAGTGACAATATCTGATGCACCGCATCATCCTTCAGTTCAAATGAAGACTAAAACCATTTTAACAGTAATGCACTTAAACTAAATAGAGATCATTAACCTCATGCTTCGGTGTGTGTGTGTGTGTGTGTGTCTGTGTGTCTGTGTGTGTGTGTGTGTGTG
>NW_015626381.1:1168427-1170601 GCF_001515625.1 Sinocyclocheilus rhinocerous
TTTGCCATAATATTAACTCCTGTTAGATTTTTGTGTGCAAAAAGTGTTTTATGAAATTGAAAAATTAGTCTAAGGCTGAGAATTAGTGTATGGTTTTGTAGATTTGGTGTGTGCTTCTGCTGTTTGAGTGACAGCTTTCAGAAACTGTGTGACGAGTGAAGATTCTGTGTGTAAGCAGCTGAGAAAAACTGTAATAAACTAATCTTTATGTTAAGTATAAACAATAAACATTCACAGAGTAAAAATACACCATCCAGACCTCCTGCATGACTCTGAACTGCTTTCCCTACTGCTGACCTCAATCATAACCTGGGGCCGGTAGCATAAAACGTTTAGACTAGTCTTAAAAGTTAGTCATCTAATTTGATTCTTTAAGACTGGTCAAAATTTTTACATTCGGTTACATAAAAACAAAGATTAGTCTAAGCAGAGTCCAAAATATAAGACTGATTTGATTACCCCTTGGTTAACTGCTAGTTGGTCAAACTAGTTCTCAAGACGCTGTCTTAACATAGAGGCTAAGTTTATGCAACTGGATCTCAACACTGATCATAATGCCAGTCTTAAAGGAACAGTTCCCCAAAAATGAAAATCAAAAATGTAGTTTTTTTCTTCATGGGAACAGATTTGTAGCATTATATCACTGCAGTGAATGGGTGCCGTCAGAATGAGAGTCCAAACAGCTGATAAAAACATCACAATAATCCACAAGTAATCCACAGCACTCCAGTCCATCAGTTAACATCTGGAGAAGACAAAAGCTGAAACTAATCCAGCATTAAGACGTTTATAACTAAAATACATAGAGTCTATAATCCATAATAACTCTTCCTCCAGTGAAAAAGTGCATCTGCTGTTGTCTCTCTCATCAAAATCCAGCCATATATTAGTTTAGAGCTGTTTTGGCTTGTAAACGCTGCTTGATCTCAGGGCTCTACGCTTACTTTTCTTTTTAGGAGCACTTGTTTTTACCTTACATTTTTCTAACTTTATTAAAAGTATGTCATCTTTTGTCAAATTTAAAAAAAAAATCATATTTTATAAGCTTTTTAAAAATTCTAATTAAAACGACAGGATAAGAACAAGTAGAATAAGAAACATAAGTTACCAATCAAATGAAATCAGTATTAACAAAATTAATTTGTAGAGGTGGCACAGAAGAACACAAAAGTGGCTTGTAGGGGTATTTTCAGACGTTTAATGAGGCTCAGAGGTGGCACGAGTGCAATTAAATCCATACATTCATGTTAAGATTAATGTTTTAAGTATAAAATTTTGAATATAGAAATATTAAATGATTTAACTGAAAAGATACTTTAAAAATGAAACTAAAACTGCCAGCAGGTGGCAGCAAGTCACTGATATTATCACTGAATCATTCACTCAATTGATTCATTCGAACAGCTGATTCATTCAGGAATGAAGCAAGTGACTGTCTTATAAATGGGTGATAATGAATCACTGACTCACTAGATTCGTTCAAAAACGCAGTTCATTCATAAACGAGACACCGCTGTGTTTGAATGGAGATGCGCAGCGGCTCCGCTGTGTCTTTGTTTTAAACTATTTTCGACGACGAAATAGAGCAAAATCAGACAATAGTGTTATAGTCAGACAATGTAAGTCACTTAATATTAACTTCTTGTCTATTGAACTGTTGTATTAAATCAGTATTACATTTACAAGTGTGACTCATAACTTATGAAATTAATTTGAATATCTTTGTTTTGTTTTTTGTTTTTTTAAATTAAGCACATGAGATGATGTGGTGGAGGGGACCTTCTGGACCACTTTTATAATACTTTTATGGTGCTCATCCCCATTCGTTTTCACTATATGGAAAACAGCAGTGTAATTATTCAAAACATTCTGCTAATTATCTGCTTTTGTGCTCCACAGAAGAGTAAAAAATATTCACTTAAACCTCATTTGAACTCTGATCCTCTGGTTCTTGTTTAAAATACACATAATATAATGTTATGATGATTTACACGTAGATTATATTACAGCTCCACAGGAGTTTCCACAAGTCAATTTTGGCTTAACTTTTCCTTTAATTTGTTCATGAATGTATTGTTTACTTTATTCTATATTTAATGTTATTTATATCCGGTTTTCTGTCTCACACACACACACACACACACACACACACACACACACACACACACTCACAC
>NW_015626381.1:1170765-1182732 GCF_001515625.1 Sinocyclocheilus rhinocerous
CACACACACACACTCACACTCACACTCACACACACACTCACTCACTCACACACACACATATACTTTCGCACTGTCTCCAGTCCAGCAGGTGTCGCTGCGCGTGCTGGTCTGTGTGGCGCTGCAGTGAAGAAGACTAGAGGACACGTGGAGATGTGTGTGTTCATTACTGGGTGCTGAAGCTGTTCTCTAACGTTGATGTGATTGCAGTGTTCGCCCATGAGCTCGAGTCTGGGTAAGAAAACAACAACAGCAGCACTGTTTGATATGAATCAGGATATTAGGGTTTATAGTTTATCTCAGTCTGTCGCTGTCTCTCCTACATTCAGCACTTTTTCATTTTACGTGTCCAGTAACTGATGCAAAACTGATTTGTAGCTATTTTTCAATCTGATTTTTGATGCAATAACACATAAGTAATAATTAGACTGCAACAATAAAACATAGCATGCATTGTATTTTAATAGTTATTACTTTTATCCATTATATTTATGCAGTGTTGAAGTGAATGATTTATGAAAATTACACTACCAGTCTAAAGTTTTTGAACAGTAAGATTTTCAGTGTTTTTTAAGAATTCTACAAAATACAGCAAAAGCAGTAATATTTTGAAATATTTTTACACATGATCTTCAGAAATCATAATAATATGCTGATTTGCTGCTCAACAAACCTTTATTATTTATTATTATATTAATAGAAAGATCCAAAGATCAGCATTTATCTGAAATAAAAAGCTTTTGTAACATTATACCATTTGAAAGCTTGGAGTCAGTATAATTTTTTTTTTTATATATATAGAAATAAATACTTTTATTTAGCAAGGATGCTTTAAATTGATCAAAAGTGATGATAAAGAGATTTATAATGTTACAAAATATTTCTATTTCAGATAAATGCTGTTCTTCTGAACTTTCTATTCATCAAAGAAACCTGAAGAAATTCTACTCAACATAATAATAATAATAATCAGAAATGTTTCTTGAGCAGCAAATCAGCATATTAGAATGATTTCTGAAGATCATGTGACACTGAAGACTGGAGTAATGATGCTGAAAATACAGCTGCGCATCACAGAAATACATTACAGTTTAACAGATATTCACATAGAAAACTGTTATTTTAAATAGTAAAAATATTTCAAAATGTTACTGTTTTTTTGTACTTTGGATCAAATACATGCAGGCCTGGTGAGCAGAAGAGACTTCTTCAAAAAACAAAAAATCTTACCGTTCAAAACTTTTGACTCTATATATTGTAATCTTTGGTTGAGCCAGCTGTTACGCTCAATTGAGAATGATTGTTATATTTTACATGTAACAATTGATGTAAACAAACATAAAACAACTGTGAATACAGTGAAATGTGAGTTATTGAGGATCAGTTTTGTGCTTGTTTTCTCGATCTGAGCTGTTGTTTATCTGTAGGTTTCTGAGATGATGCATGTGGAGGGTCTGAAGGTTCTCCGGCGGGACGCTGTGGACTGGGACTCGCAGCGCTGTCGGATGGGTCCGGCTCTGATGTCCGGGTTAGGCCTGAGGCTGGGCGCTCCGGTTCTGATCCGGGTTCAGCGGGGGGTCTGTCTGTGCACCGCATGGCCACGGCGGGACCTCGCAGAGGGATTCCTGCAGATCAGCACCCAGTGTGCGACACCGGACCTCAGCGCACAAACACTCACCGGACTCACGGTTAAACCGGCGCACATCACACCCCTGACCTGCCCCAGACTCTCCAGCGTGAGCGTGAAGGTGTTTGTGCAGAGACTAGAACACAAGCGGAAGGTCTCCGAGCCGAGCGTTCACAAGCTGCTGGAGGGTCTGTATGTGCACCAGGGATATTTGGTGGACCTGTCCGGTGCGGAAACGGAGATCAGGTGTGTGCTGGTTGAGAAGGTGAACTCGGGCTCGCAGAAAGCTGGTTTGATTACAGCAAGAACTCATGTGGAGGTCAGTCTTGCTCAGACTGTTAAACACTTGGAGAGGCGTCAGGAGGTCTCGGCGGCGTCTCCGGGCGGCCTAGAGGAGGTTTACACCTCGCTGAAAGAAATGATCACATTTCCTCTGCGTTACCCAGAGACTCTGCGTCAGCTGGGAGTGTCGTGCCCAAGAGGACTGCTTCTGATCGGGCCGCCCGGCGTCGGGAAGACCCTGCTGGCGCGCTGCATGGCGAGGGACATCGGGGCCACGCTAGTGACTGTAAACGGGCCGGAAGTCACAGGTTCTCGACCCGGAGAGAGCGAGGAGAACCTGCGGCGCGTGTTTGATCAGGTGCGGGAGGCGGCGGAGGAGGGTCCGTGCGTTCTGCTGATCGATGAGATCGATTCTCTGTGCCCGAGGCGGACGGAGAGCAGCGGCGCTCCAGAGAACCGGCTCGTCGCTCAGCTGCTGACGCTGATGGACGGCATCGGCAATCACGAGGGCTTCGTCATCATCGGAGCCACGAACCAACCGGACGCTCTGGACCCAGCGCTCAGGAGACCCGGGAGGTTCGACAGAGAGGTAATTCTGGTGATCATTTACGATATATCCTGAGAAACTAAATTTTATTAGATTATGTCAGTGTCCCTTTTCCTTACCTTCCTTTTGTTTGAGAAATGATCCAACTGAACGGCCCAACGTGAAATACCTGTAGTATTATCTACAACTATTTGTGTCCTTAAACGCTCGTTTTTTTTGTGGTCGACAGCTTATAAAAATGCAGTTCTGGGTTTTTTAGCTTGTTTGCTGTACAGCTTGTCACACAGCAGCTTTTAGACACTGTTCTGTTTTTTGTTATTAATCAGAAATGACAAAGACGCAGCTTCCCGCAATACAGAGTCAATGGAGAGCGTTGGATTGTCCCCCCCCCTGTGTGGGCGTGGCCTAAATGCGCTCTGTCTCTATGCGTTTTGGCCCTTCATGATTCAGTTTGATTCTTTCGGACAAGTTCACTCATGCACTGAATCATTTGCAGATGTTTATAACACCATAACCGTGCGTTCACACCGCCGCCGTCGAGAGCGTCAAAGTGGCCGGAAGTCATTCATTTTCAGTGTGAGCCGGCGGCGAGCAGCGGACGTTGAGGGCGTCGAGGAGAGTTGAAATCAGGTAAACTTTATGGTAATGAGCTATGATGCGGTTCGGCGGAACGTAGAAGTCCACCGCTTGAGAGGATTCCAGAGAACGCAGTCCTGTAAACTTTGGTTCCGACCGCATTAGTTCCCAAGCAAAATGGAGGAGAGGTTGATTATTGCTGTGGCGGGGCAGAGCTCCACGAATCTTTCTACAGCGTTGTTGGCAGGGCGGCCAGAGTGATTTTTGACGCTCTCGACGGCGGCGGTGTGAACGCACAGTAAGAGGATAGAAAGACACAAAACTAAAAGAGCACTGGATTAGGAGATATTCACCTACAATCCATCGTACTGCAGGAAACAAAAACTTACAGTTGCCTTCTGTTGTTCGTCATCTATGAAGCAGCTCTTAAAGGCGTAGTTCACCCAAAAATGAAAATTCAGTCATCATTCACAAACCTGTACGAGTTTCTTAATTCTGTTCCCCATTGACTTTCATATTATTGTTTTCCATGCAAGTCACTGGCTATCGGCACCTGTTTGGTTACCAACATTCTTCAGAATATCTTCTTTCATGTTGAACAGACGAAAGAAACTTATACAGGTTTGGAACAACTTGAAATTAGGTGTCCCCAACTAAGCAAGCCAGAGGAACCAAAACTCCATCGGTGTCAGAATGGAGAAAAAACCTTGGGATAAACCAGGCTCAGTTCTCCTCTGGATAGACGTGAAGACAGTAGCCTACCAATACAGTGTGAAAAAATGATCAAAATATGATGGCTAGAAATGCTCCTGGCTGTCTCTGTTCAAAGGCATGTGTATCTGAACGAGCAGCTGTTTTGAATCTTGGCCGCGGTGTTTTATGGATCTCGCATGTCCTGCAGGTGATCGTCGGCGCTCCCTCGCTGCTGCAGAGGCGCAGTATCCTGAAGAGTGTGTGTCGAGAGATGCCGCTCTCCTCTGAAGTGGATCTGAATGCTGTCGCTGAAATGACCTGTGGCTACGTCGGGGCGGATCTGAGCGCGCTCAGTAGAGAAGCAGCGCTGCAGGCCATGCGACAGTCGCAGGTACAGTCACTGAGATCCATTCTAGCAGCAGAAGTCTCTTGTGTCCTCTCTTGTTGAGATGTTGTTGATGTTGTTCAGGCGGGAGCGAGTGAGCCGGTGTCGATGCAGCACTTCATGCAGGCGCTGCGGATCGTGCAGCCGTCGTGTTTGAGGAGCAGTATAGGAGCCACTGACTTCAAACCCGTCAGCTGGGAGCAGATCGGAGGACTAGACGACGTCAAACTCAAACTCAAACAGGTTTTGCACATACTGGCAACCAGGGCTTGACATTAACACTAGTGGTCGACCGATATATCGGCATCGGCTAATACGTTTTTCTGTTTGGCCGTTGTGTTCAAGGCGGGACTTTTATTTTGATGGCACTGAGAACAGCAAGAATGCTTCTGATTTTATTTCATTCAGTGTGAACGGCAATTGATAATGGATAATCAACAGTAACAAGCTTGTGCCAGTTGAGGCTCACGCAGTCTGTCTGTATGTGAAACAATCTCGTGGAGAAATCAAAACAAATAAACACAACTGCACACAGAAGAAACATACTGCGGTAACTTAGTGCAACTTAGTTTTTATATTTATAACATATAGCCTAGTTAAGCAACTTGACACGACCAAGAGAGTGCCGTTTTCTCTGAAAACCACAAATGCAAATTTGACACTGATTTTACACAAGAGTTCAAACGAGTAGTTAATATACATTTTAGTACAATACTGTCAATGTTGACAGTTTTTGCTCAATTTGGTTAACAAAATTAGTCCCAAACAAAGATCATGGCAGAACAACGGTGTTTCATTACTGAATGATTTCAGCGTTTATGAATCATTTGAGTCAGTGATTCACTGGTCCATTCATAAAGACAGGCACTTTGTTGAATGAATCAGCTGTCTGAACGAATCGTTTGAATGAATGCCTCAATGACTCACTCGTTAAGACAGTCACTTACGTTCATATTTAAAAGTAGCTTATCTTTGCATTTTCATCCCAACATTTCATATTTGTATATTTTAAACTGATTTAAAACACCAAGCTCATAACATTATTTATGCTGTTATAATTTTGCAGTGTAAATGCATTCATGCTTCATTAAAAGGCACCTATTATGCAAAATCCACTTTTACACTGTGTTTGGACATAAATGTGTGTTGGCAGTGTGTGAACACAACCACCCTACAATGCTAAAAATCCACCCACTCCTCATTTTTTAATCCCCATTAAACCAAGTCAGTCTCACACCCCAAAAATTACATTTTCCAGCTGTTATAATAAATGATCTGTTGGGTATTTTGGGCTGAAACTTCACACTGGGGACACCCAAGATCAATATTACATCTTGTAAAAAGGGCATAATAGGTGCCCTTTGATCTGTCTATGTAAATGCATCTAATGCCACTTCAGCTGTTTCTGTTTCTTCTGCAGTGGAAAGATTGGTTTTGTTAATACCTTGATTGATAATTAATTGATTTTTTTATTTTATAGGTAACAGCCCTATAGTGTCTTATTAAATTAAATTATTAATAAATTATAGGAATTTGATATGATGCATGCATGCATGCATTTAATATGGTTATGGGAAAATGCCCTTTATAAAAAAATAGGCAAAAAAAACGACCTGGAAGTCAATATTTAAATAAATTAAAGTATGCAGTAACTCAAGTCATATAAAACGTAATTTCCCAACAACAAAATTGTGGCCGGTGGCTAGTAAATTTGGAAAACTACTAGCCACAGTGGCTGGTGAGCAAAAAAAGTTAATGTCAAGCCCTGCTGGCAACCTTAGTTCAGGCCGATTTGCATGACTTTGCTTCAGTGTAATGACGAAACGCGTACTGTCTGACGTTTGTGCTCAGAGTATCGAGTGGCCCATGAGGTTTCCAGAGGCGTTCGTGCGGTTGGGTGTTTCTCGGCCCAGAGGAGTGCTGCTGTACGGGCCACCCGGCTGCGCTAAGACCACGCTGGTGAAAGCAGCAGCATCTTCATCACACTGCACCTTCCTCTCCCTCAGCGGGGCCGAGCTCTTCTCTCCGTATGTGGGAGACTCTGAGAAAACACTGGCGCAGGTCTGACATCCTCTGATTCAGTGCTTCTGTTTAGAGCCGTTGATTTAACATGTTCATTTGGTGCAAATTTTTTTTAAATTTAATGCAGTCGCCCCGTCCAGACCTGTGCCTCATCTTACACTGATGCAGTGTCTGATGAACATGAAGCAGGATGACTGAGTCTATTAGAATGCAGTTATATGAGCACAAAAATGTCCCTCTTATGTTACATTATATGATGTAGTTTAGCAGTATCACACCAGCAAGAGTGCCGTTTTTCCCCAGTATCTGCAAATGTGATATTGAATTTATACATCAGTTCGATAAACAAGATCATATTGTGTTACATTTTAGACACCCTATTGTGTTTTGCTCAAAAAATAGTTCAACTGAGCATGTCTGATCAACACACAGCAGTGATTCGTAACTGAATAAATCCACGGTTTTGAATGAATCGAGTGAGTCAATGATTCAGTGATTCTTTCATAAAGAAAGTCACTTGCTACGTTTATGAAAGAATCGGCTGAATGAATGACTCATTAAGACAGTTTGGTTTCTCTCTTTAGTTTCATTTTTTTTATGATTATCTATGCAATGTTGAATCAAAATATTTACTTCTAAAGCTACTTTTTTGTTGGTGTTTTCTATTTAACTTGTAAATTGTAATAATGACTTCAAATTAACTTTTGGGGGGTGATTTCTCAGCCAAAATTGATGTGCAATTAACTTGTGATTAATTAATTGGTACATTACATAATCACAAGTTAATTGCACGACAGCCATCTGTTATTTAGTGAGCACTTATCCTAAAACTACACTATTTTCTCCAAGGCACATAATTTAGCTGATGCATCCCAGCGGCTCTGGAACCTCAAACCTTCAGACAAATAAGCTCTGTCTCTCCGTCTCTCCGTCTGTCTGTCAGTTGTTCGCTCAAGCTCGTGCGTGCGCTCCCTCCCTCGTGTTCCTGGATGAGATCGACAGCATGGTGGGCTCTCGAGCGGACGGTTCCTCTCACAGCGTGCAGTCGCAGGTTCTGTCGGTTCTGCTGACCGAGCTGGACGGAGTGGGAATCCGGACTGTGGAGAGACGCAGCACCGGGAGAAAGACGGCTCAGTTAGAAGGAGGAGAGCAGGAGGACACCAGACTACAGCAGATTGGTTTTGTGGTCCAGGGTCACATATGTGCATGTATTGAGCTGTAATGCAAGAGTGGTTTTTACAGTGCTATTAACACTAACTCTGTGTGACTTGTGTTTCAGATGGAACTCCAGGAAGTGTGTAATAAGGATGTTTTGATCGTGGCTGCCACTAATAGACCAGAGGTTCTGGACAGTGCTCTGCTCAGACCCGGCCGACTCGACCAGATCATATACGTTCCACCTCCAGATCTTGAGGTGAGCAGACGGTCCTAACATCAGATGAGATCTAATCATCTCTTTTCAAACCCCGCCACACCATCTTCCTCAAAAAATAAGCCACACCTGATTTGCTGATTTAAAGTAAGCATGAAAGAGAAGTTGCAACAAAGTTTTCTACTGTATTTGTGAGTGAAACGATATCGAACAAGAAAAAAATGTAGGGCAGGGACTTAATTTTATCTGTCAGTTGTTGATTATTTTGTGAAAAGTGAGTGCTGCATACTGGAATATGGCTGTTTTCAACATAATAATAATCAGAAATGTTTCTTGAGCAGCAAATCGGCATATTAGAATGATTTCTGAAGATCGTGTGACACTGAAGACTGGAGTACTGTTTTTGCTGTACTTTGGATCAAATAAATTCAGGCCTGGTGAGCAGAAGAGACTTCTTAAAAAAACATAATAAATTGTACCGTTCAAAAACTTGGCTGGTAGTGTGTATGCTTCAACATTAATGTATGGATGAACTGTTCACAGTAAGATGAGTAACATGCATTAAGAAAATTAACAGGGTCAGTTGACCTATCGGTAAGCCCCTCCCCTCGAACGCAGATGAGCCAATGGCAGTCGAGTATCAGTTGCACGGGGAGTGGAACTCAGACATCTGTAGGTTTCAGCGTAAACCGGTTAAATGTAATTTAATTTAATCGTACCCTGCGATACATGAACAGTGTTGATCCGGGATGTTGTTATCTGCGATCATGACGAACGTAACATGAGGCTTCTCCCGCTTGCATTGTGATCTGTAAACCCTCGCTTCTAAATTCATACCCACAATATTTATTTTAAAATCTTTTATATATCCCTCCATGGCATATTTAAGTTGCACTTGAATGGCGGTCCTTCTGTGTCCAAAATTTATCAAAAAGATATAGGGACAAGGTTTTCACACTGACCGCTCTCATTGTAAGACAGTGAGCAGCTCCGTTTGTTTGTCTGAGGGAGCAACAGTAACTAAGGGGGGCGGGGCTTACCGATAGGTCAGTTGTGATTTCACACTGACTTTAAATGGTACCGTGTGCAGCAGGTGTTTTCTCATGCGTTCTCATTAACAGGCTCGTCTGGCCGTGCTGTGCGTCTGCACTAAAAGCGTCCCGCTGCATCAGGACGTGTGTCTGCAGGATCTGGCTGCTCAAACTGAGCTCTTCTCTGGAGCTGATCTAGAAAACCTGTGCAGAGAGGTAAACACACACTCACCTCACGGCATTCCTTCATTTCCTTCTGTTCTGTTGAGCTGGACTCTTCTGTGTCTCAGGCGGCTCTTCTGGCTCTGCGTGAGGACGGACTCGAGGTTCCCTGCGTGAGGCAGAAGTATTTTCTCAAGGCGCTTCAGAGTTTGAGTCCATCACTGAGTCCTCAACAGCTTCAGCAACGCTTTCACTCAAGTCTCTATTAAAAATATATACAATAAAAATGTTTATAATTTGTGTACAAATGTCTTGTTTCACACACTCTTCAATCTGCAAGTAAAAGGTGAAGCACAAAAATATCAGTGGTGTTCATATTAAAGGATATGCAATGAGAAAAACATACTGTAACATTCTGAACTCAAAACCTCATTCTTGGTCCAAAAATAGCATTTTTTACTGGCCCCAGTGGACTTTGGCTTCTCTACGGGTTTGTAAAGCTCTGTTCTCTGTAAAGCTACTGAGGAACAACATGTGCTATATACAGAAACTGAACAAAATACATATGAATACATAACTTTATAACCTCAGATGGAAACCTTAAAGTGACTCAGCTTTAGTATAGTGTTGAAATAATTTAAAAAAAAGCCACAATGTCCTCTTTACGGTTTTAAACAATGTATAATCTCACAGAAATTGACCGTTAGTCTATATAGAGACAATTGCTAAAAAATTATATCCCCTATAGAGGACTAATCTATCACATTTGGGTCTCAGAGTTAAAGTTAGAAATAAATGTTTTAAACAAACCCAGATCGCAGGTAAATGCTGATTAATAGCTGAATAAATTTACCACAAGGAGTCACCAATACTGACTAAATAAAATCAAAGGATAGCGTGAGTGTAATCATTCGTTTGTAAACAGAACCGTGAAATACCTGAGTAAAGTTGAAAATTGAAGGTTTCTGTCGTCGTTTTCATCTCGCTGGAATGAAGCTGGCAGCTCGATAAACCGTGAAGACTCTCCTCAGACCAACCGTCAAAATATGAAACTCGCGCGCCTTTTTGAAATTCGCGCTTCTTCTAAAGTACAGCTAAACAATAATGATGTTGGGATGTCATTGCACGCTGACGTCACTACGCAAAATTGTGTCACAGCATCGAATCTCAGGAAAAATATATTTTATATATGTTCATTTATATTTGTTCGTAAAATGATATAAATACATGCTATAATATTAAAATATAAATAACTGTATTTGTAAACACAACATTGAATTATTAAACACACATTTTTCAACAATTTAAGTTTTTTTTATTTAGCTAGTAAACTAGTAAAACTGTACATTCTGAACAATTATACTTTTAAGCTGAGTATCAGTAGTTAGTATGCTACAAGAAGAGAAAGAAGAGTCTGTAAAAATAGGGCATAATCTACTATGTTAATATGAAGGAATTTTCCATATTGATTTTTCACATGTTTTTACCTGCATTTTAAATTATGCATTGTATTTTGTGTTTTCGGGTTACAATGGATAACGGATATGTCTTGGAAAATTACTAGTACCTTTTCCATTTTTCTAGATATTTTTATTACAGTGTAGTGGTAACTGATCAACAATCACAGGTACAAGCTAACAAGGTGCATCATAAATGAACAATTATTTAATTATTATTATTATTATTAAATTGAACAATTGCAAGTAGCAGCTAACTTAATTCATGTGATTATTGTACTGCTAGGCATCTTTGGTTTTCTCCTTTTGTGTTATTCAGATGGAAAATATGTGCCTTTTTATCGTTTGAGTCACTTAACAAAAGTTGCCAAATAAATTTTTAAAATAGCTAAATTTGTTGCTAGGTGCTTTTGGAAGAAAAAGTTGCTAGGGTAGAGTAACTGATCAACAATCACAGGTACAAGCTAACAAGGTGCATCATAAATGAACAATTATTTAATTATTATTATTATTATTGAACAATTGCAAGTAGCAGCTAACTTAATTCATGTGATTATTGTACTGCTAGGCATCTTTGGTTTCCTCCTTTTGTGTTATTCAGATGGAAAATATGTGCCTTTTTATCGTTTGAGTCACTTAACAAAAGTTGCCAAATAAATTTTAAAAATAGCTAAATTTGTTGCTAGGTGCTTTTGGAAGAAAAAGTTGCTAGGGTAGTCTGAAAAGTTGCTAAATTTAGCAACAAAATTGCTAAATTGGCAACACTGTGATGGGAGTTTCCGGATCAGTGGGCGGGGCCATAACGCAGGGGTGTTTTCCATAGATATATATATGTAGATGCCTCATTAGCGACTGTTTCTATGGGCCGCTATACGTAAGCCGTCCGCCATCTTGGAACGGTCAACTTGACGTTATTCACCATAGTAATCACTGAATATTCGAAAGATGCCTGGAGCGGTCGAATGGGGAATCTATACATATCTATGGTGTTTTCGACCATAGATGTGTATATATATTTTCGACCGTCTTACCTGATTTGCTCGCGTCAGAGTGACGTGTTGTGTTTAGGGGTGGGGTCAGGAAAGGTGACCGGTGTTTGTATACTGAATTAACATTATTTCTGCAGTCATCAAAATTGTCATATATCTTAGCCCAGTTATTAGATTGGTCACATTCTAAGGTTTTTCTATGCATAAAAACTCTTATACAACACTCATATAAATATGTAACACTGCACTTATTTAATTGAGACCCTTTAGTTTTTCCCATATTTGCAGGAAGTGCACTAAAACATCAGTCAGTAAGGTTTTTAGAGCTTTATCAACCGGTGGCATTAAATGGGTTAAATTCTACTGTATAATACATTTTCAGAATAATACAGCATCATGATTCACACACAGTCCCACTATAAGCTAAAGTCTTTCGAAGGACAAAAACATGGAGTTTACAACTTCTGGCTTTACGTCATCACGTCATTACGTCAGCTGTCACTTTATTTTGGCCTGAGGCCCCTAAACAGAAACATTGTTATGAGCATAAGTGAAAGTCATTGTTAGACGCGCTTCTACGATGAAACGTCGCGTTTGCGTGGATATGCATATATAATATATATAATGCACTTGTTATAGTGTGTATGTGTTGTGCACAGACCTAGTCACTATAAGAATGTATAGAGTTTTAATTGGTGTCAGATTGTGATTGAGTCCAGCAGAAGGCGCTAAAAGCACAGATGCGCTCATAGTTTCAGTTTGAAGGTGCAGCGCGTGATGGTGATGTGTGTGTGTGTGTGTGTGTGTGTGTGTGCGTGCGATAGAGC
>NW_015626381.1:1182783-1186019 GCF_001515625.1 Sinocyclocheilus rhinocerous
GAGTGAGTGTGTGTGTGAGTGTGTGAGTGTGTCTGTGTGTGTGTGTGTGTGTGTGTGTACGTGCCATTAAACGCGTCTCCTTTGCGTTATAAGAGCGACACAGTCAGAATGATGCTGCATCTACAGCGCAACTTCAGCAGGTCTGTTCTCTCTCATCCTCATCTTCATCATCTTCCTCATCACGACTCTTTTACTCATGTTTGATGTTTATTTGACTCTCAAACTGTGTCTCACTGGAACATTCTAAATGGAATCGTTTTGAATTTAGTTTTTAGGAAACATTGTAGCAGGTGAAAGATGCATGGAGGATTTCTACAAATGCTCAAGAAGAGGAAGGAGGTGAGGAAGACTTCTCATCAGCATCAGCCTGCTGTGGATAATACTGTTTAATTTAGTTTGTACTTTTCATGTTTCTAGTTGATTCCTCTGATTGGGTTTGTGGGATGTGCTGCACTTGGAGCAACAGCAGCCTCCATTTACTTCTTACTGACCAAACCAGATGTCATGTGAGAAACTTAGCTTTATTACAGGTTTAATGATAAGATTTCAGTTATTTATGGGGTTAATAATAAGCAATCTCTTTCCTGTATTCGTTATTATGAACTGTGTTTTACTAGTTATTGAGAAAATTAAAGTTTTAAATTTAACACACATAATGAAACTGCCTGAGCAAGTCTGATATGTAATTGAAAAGTTAATATTTAACGTATAATATTATAAAAGCTGTGCACTGATCAAATCTCTGGACTTTTATAGTTTAAACAAGACCAGAAACCCAGAGCCATGGGAGACATTAGATCCGTCAACACCACAGAAGGTAAGAAACGCTCTTCATTCATAGACTGAGGGGTGATGATAATGTAACCAGCTGTCAAATATCTATTTAATCAGTATTTTAGGCTGCATAAATGTAGATTGTAAACAGCAATAACATATAAGATAAGGATAGAGTTATAATACATGACCTCTGAGACATGTGGAGATGCTCTGTGAATTTCATGTTGACTAAAGCTCAAATAAAGTCCAGAGGAGCATTAACAGGTTGTTTGTGTCTCCGTTCAGCTCATAACTATTAACCAGCAGTGGAAA
Organism: Sinocyclocheilus rhinocerous; assembly: GCF_001515625.1. Classification (NCBI taxonomy): domain Eukaryota; kingdom Metazoa; phylum Chordata; class Actinopteri; order Cypriniformes; family Cyprinidae; genus Sinocyclocheilus; species Sinocyclocheilus rhinocerous. The sequence continues at coordinate 1,183,873 of NW_015626381.1, forward strand.
CCAGTGGAGGAGCTGGAGCTGGTGAAGAAACTGACCAAATGATCTCCTCTGGCTCTCTCTTCTGAATTTCCGTGTTAATTTAATCGGGATCTGAACTCTGTGTTTGCATGCACTGTGCCTTTAAGAGTGAAAATCACCTGTGTGCTGGATATGAGCTTAAATAAATGTATGCTATGGATTAAAAATGAATCCGTCTTTCCTTTGTGAAGTCTTGTTGGATACGTTCATTTGCAGATGAGTTAATCTCAAGTGGTTTCAGATTAGCCATTAATCTGAACAGTGACGCTCGTCTCATTTCCTTCAGACAGAACAACAAGAGAATAAATCAAGCCTGCTGACAGTTCACCGAGTCATTATTTGTAATTTAACTGAAGAGGAAGTGCTGCTGAGGTCTCCAAACGACTCGGTGCTTCCTGCTTCCGTCTTCATGTTTGAGAAACAATCGTTGATCAGCTTTCATTCAGAGCACAGATCTTCACACAGAGAGGCTGATGAGTGTGTGTGTGAGTGAGAGTGAGTGTGTGTGAAGACCAGAAACCCAGAGCCATGGGAGACATTAGATCCGTCAACACCACAGAAGGTAAGAAACGCTCTTCATTCATAGACTGAGGGGTGATGATAATGTAACCAGCTGTCAAATATCTATTTAATCAGTATTTTAGGCTGCATAAATGTAGATTGTAAACAGCAATAACATATAAGATAAGGATAGAGTTATAATACATGACCTCTGAGACATGTGGAGATGCTCTGTGGATTTCATGTTGACTAAAGCTCAAATAAAGTCCAGAGGAGCATTAACAGGTTGTTTGTGTCTCCGTTCAGCTCATAACTATTAACCAGCAGTGGAAACCAGTGGAGGAGCTGGAGCTGGTGAAGAAACTGACCAAATGATCTCCTCTGGCTCTCTCTTCTGAATTTCCGTGTTAATTTAATCGGGATCTGAACTCTGTGTTTGCATGCACTGTGCCTTTAAGAGTGAAAATCACCTGTGTGCTGGATATGAGCTTAAATAAATGTATGCTATGGATTAAAAATGAATCCGTCTTTCCTTTGTGAAGTCTTGTTGGATACGTTCATTTGCAGATGAGTTAATCTCAAGTGGTTTCAGATTAGCCATTAATCTGAACAGTGACGCTCGTCTCATTTCCTTCAGACAGAACAACAAGAGAATAAATCAAGCCTGCTGACAGTTCACCGAGTCATTATTTGTAATTTAACTGAAGAGGAAGTGCTGCTGAGGTCTCCAAACGACTCGGTGCTTCCTGCTTCCGTCTTCATGTTTGAGAAACAATCGTTGATCAGTTTTCATTCAGAGCACAGATCTTCACACAGAGAGGCTGATGAGTGTGTGTGTGAGTGAGAGTGAGTGTGTGTGTGTGTGTGTGTGTGAGTGAGAGTATTTTAGGCTGCATAAATGTAGATTGTAAACAGCAATAACATATAAGATAAGGATAGAGTTATAATACATGACCTCTGAGACATGTGGAGATGCTCTGTGGATTTCATGTTGACTAAAGCTCAAATAAAGTCCAGAGGAGCATTAACAGGTTGTTTGTGTCTCCGTTCAGCTCATAACTATTAACCAGCAGTGGAAACCAGTGGAGGAGCTGGAGCTGGTGAAGAAACTGACCAAATGATCTCCTCTGGCTCTCTCTTCTGAATTTCCGTGTTAATTTAATCGGGATCTGAACTCTGTGTTTGCATGCACTGGATTGTACTTTAAACATGCACTGTGCCTTTAAGAGTGAAAATCACCTGTGTGCTGGATATGAGCTTAAATAAATGTATGCTATGGATTAAAAATGAATCCGTCTTTCCTTTGTGAAGTCTTGTTGGATACGTTCATTTGCAGATGAGTTAATCTCAAGTGGTTTCAGATTAGCCATTAATCTGAACAGTGACGCTCGTCTCATTTCCTTCAGACAGAACAACAAGAGAATAAATCAAGCCTGCTGACAGTTCACCGAGTCATTATTTGTAATTTAACTGAAGAGGAAGTGCTGCTGAGGTCTCCAAACGACTCGGTGCTTCCTGCTTCCGTCTTCATGTTTGAGAAACAATCGTTGATCAGCTTTCATTCAGAGCACAGATCTTCACACAGAGAGGCTGATGAGTGTGTGTGTGAGTGAGAGTGAGTGTGTGTG
>NW_015626381.1:1186094-1194077 GCF_001515625.1 Sinocyclocheilus rhinocerous
TATGTGTGTGTGTGTGCGTGAGTGAGTGTGTGGGTGTGTGTGCGTGTGTTGTGAATGTAGCCCACATTGTGTTAGAAACACAAACACACCCTCATGAAATCTACTGCATCATGAACATTCCCATCAGCCCACATTCTCCAGCCACATGTGTAAGCCTGTTTATTACTGGTAAGGACTTGTCTGTCATGTCCTGTGTGTGTGAGTGTGTGTACGTGACTCAGTGTTTTGTGCTGATGTCGCCCATCATGTGATCAGGAAGTGCTCGACAAAGAGCAGAACTAAACAATTGGAGACTGACAGCTAACGACTAACCGTCATGCGTCCATAACTGTAGCATGAAGATGAACGGACAAGAAAAAGAGTTGTATCTGCTGTATTTCATCAGCCTTCAGCTTTGTAGCACCCCTTCAAAAGTTTTTAAAATCTAGTCACATTTTAAATGTGACATTAATGATTAGTCACGAGTACTTCATCCAAAACATAAAAGTTGCACCTTAGGCCATCCGAGATTAGGATCAGATTTGGAGAAATGTACTATTATATCACTGCAGTGAATGGGTGCCGTCAGAATGAGAGTCCAAACAGCTGATAAAAACATCACAATAATCCACAAGTAATCCACAGCACCCCAGTCCATCAGTTAACATCTGGAGAAGACAAAAGCTGAAACTAATCCAGCATTAAGACGTTTTTAACTAAAATACATTGAGTCCATAATCCATAATAACTCTTCCTCCAGTGAAAAATGAGCACATTTTAAAGTTTTGATGAACTATTCCTTTAATTTTAATCTTCAGAACACTTCCTGTCTGATTCTCATCCCACTCTAAGAGTAAAATCTCATCCGGCTCTTTCTTTGTGTCCTCGAGAGGAGAACTTAAACTCAAACTGTAAGTCACTGTCCATACAGATCATCGCCTAGCAACAGCAGCATTCACACGTCTGTTCCTAAGAGACGGCAGCACACCTCACGGTGATGTCATCAAATCACAAAACAACCCAAGAAAACATCATTCAACAGCAAACAGGACACACACACATAAGACCCTCATCATCTGTGCATTTCTAAGATTTGCCCAAACTTTGTAATTTCACCAATAAAGAAAAACAAAGACAAAATGATGCAGTCTAACCAGCCGAAACATGAACCCAGACAAAACACAAATGAAAGGCGAATATAGGCATTTAAAATGTATTTATTTCAAGTTATTTCAAGCGCTTCAGCAGTCAGTGTAAATCGATCATGATGCCCTCAGACACACAGACACACATAAAACAAATACCCAAACGACTGAACGAACCTTCACGCTGATGCAAACCACTGACATTGTGTTTCCAAAATCAAAAACATAAAACAAAAAAACTAAACCATAAAAATAATAAAAAGGCATAACGGCCAAATACTGATGACAGTCATTGACAGTTAAATAATATTCATATTTAATCTGCATCTTGAAGCACAAAAAAATCAAATAAAAAGATAAAAAGAGACATTTCGTGTCATTTTGTTCTGAGTGAATTGTGAATGTTGGCACACAATGATTATAAATGTCTGGAATGCACAAAACTGCAGTGAGACACGAGCGAAACTACAGTCTGTCCCGTCAAACTATGATTGTCAGTAACTAAATGAGGAATTCTGTAAATGTGCAATATTTATTGTTTTGAGGACACACACGTTTGGCTGATTTCAGTGCAGATCTCAGACTGTGAATCTCATATTTCACAAGATATATCAAATAAAGCCTGCCTTTTGCACGGTGGCACATTTTCATGCAAACTTAAACACCTTCCCACTTTAACGTGAAAAATGAAATATTAATTTGTTAAGTATTTCTACATCATGTATGTGTTGCACTGCTTTTTATTCATGCAGATTTTAATAAAATTACAGTAATGAGAATCAAAACCCTTCGGACGTAAATCCAAACGTATTATATTATTGAAAATTAACTGTGATTAAAATACTGTCAAGCTGCAAAACAAAAAAACAAAAAAAAACAGTAGGCTTCATTCAGCTCAAGCAAAACAAGTACATGTTTGTTTTTCTTCTAATGTTGTCACTGTTATGCAACCCGGACATGTTTTCATGAGATTCACGCAAAACACACAAGACGCACAAACACAAGCATCCCTCCATCTGTCCGCGCTCCTCAGTGACAGACGGCTCCCAAAACATCCAAACGCATTATATTATTGAAAATTAACTGTGATTAAAATACTGTCAAGCTGCAAAACAAAAAAACAAAAAAAAAACAGTAGGCTTCATTCAGCTCAAGCAAAACAAGTACATGTTTGTTTTTCTTCTAATGTTGTCACTGTCATGCAACCCGGACATGTTTTCATGAGATTCACGCAAAACACACAAGACGCACAAACACAAGCGTCCCTCCATCTGTCCGCGCTCCTCAGTGACAGACGGCTCCCAAAACAAACACAAATCAAACGGGTCTGGTCCTCTCCTCTGTGCACGACAGTATTAAAGGTTTATCAAAATGAGGTCAATATTCATTTTAGAAAAAGCTGCTAGACAATCATTAAAACCCTGCTGGGTCCCCCGTCTCTCTCTCTCTCATCCTCTGTGTGAGTGTGTGTGTGTGTGTGTGTGAGTGTGTGTCAGTGTGTGGTGTGTGTGTGTGTGTGTGTGTGAGACAGCAAGAGACAGACGGTGTTCAGGCACTGGGTGTGAGGCAGTGTGTGCAGGACTGTGGGGCCCCCTGTCTGTGCGTCTGCAGCTGCACCGTGCAGTGTGTCACGCCGTGTGACCTCGTCAGCAGCCGCCTCGCATTTGACTGCACTTCCTCCCAGTTACCCACAATCCCCGGCGCTAAACACACAGCAGAGGCAGATGCAAAACATTAGTCCACTATCATGATGGTAACTGATCTCAGTAAAGTGTTATACAACCTGCCGTTACGCACAGAAACTATACATATATCCAGTGTTGGGGAAAGTTATGTTTAAAAGTAATGCGTTACAATACTGCATTACTCCATAAAAAAGTAGCTAATTGCATTAGTTACTTTTTATGGAAAGTAATGCATTGTTACTTTTGCATTACTATTTGTCACCTGAGCTGGGCTTGCTTGTTTGTTTTTTATAACAAAAAACTCAAAAGTTGTATTTTTGACGACTGTAAAGGTCCTTTCACACCAAAAGTGAAATTAATAATTCTCAGGCTGGAGGAAACGCCTCTGCTCCTCACTCCCAAAATCTCTCAACACAGACAGGAGAGCGGTCAGTCAAGAAATGGGAAATAAAGTAAATGGCGTTACTTATTTAAAAGAGCATCTCAAATATTTTGCTGTAAATTTACAAGTAATGCATTTACTAGTAACTACTTCATTTATATTTTAGAAGTTTTATTCTTATTTCTTTTATATAGAATTCTATTTTGTATTCTTATTTTGGTGACTTGGAGCTGTGGTAACGAACCCAATTTCCCTCTGGGGATTAATAAAGTATTTCTGATTCTGAAACTTGAAAAAGTAATCTGATTACGTAAGTCCCAACACTGTTTATATGAAGAAAGTAGAAGAATTCATTAAACAGTTTAGCATGAGTTTAACTAGTTAAAAGCGGCTTGAGTACTTGTGTAAGGAAGATTTTTTAGTGTGATGATTCTGCTGTTATTGTTTGCGATCAGCGACTCACCGAGCTGCAGGTGAACGATGGCTGCGGTTTTATCAGCCGTCAGCGCCCAGAGCTTCAGCTCCTCCACACACTCCACATGCTGCAGCTTCAGCAGATCAGCTCTGATTCCAGACACGTCCACATGACGCGGAACACCTGCAACACAAACACTCCGTCACTGTTCCAGACTGACATTACACTCCGAGAGACAGACGGACAGACAGACGGACAGACAGAGACAGACGGACAGACAGGTAAGACAGACAGACAGACAGACCAGACAGACATACGGGCAGACAGACGGACGGACAGACAGACGGGCAGACAGACAGACGGACGGACGATCAGGTGTCTCACCCTCCAGCAGAATGATGCCGGTGTCTCTGATGATCTGGATTGTGCTGAACAGCACCAGTATGGAGAACAGGTATGTACAAATGGGATCGGCCAGCTTATACTCCGGCTGACACACACACACACACACAGCGCCGTGTTATTATCATCATAAACTCAGTTCAGACATGTGACACAGACAGAATGAGCTCAGCAGGTCGTACCTTAAACCTGACGATGTATGCAGCGATGAGCACACCGACGCTCTGAACCAGATCACCCAGAGCGTGGATGAAGGCCGCTCGCACCGCCAGACTGCCGTGACCCCGCTGACCCTGACCCCGCCCCGGTGACCCGTGAGAGTGGGTGTGGCCGTGTGAATGAAGATGACCGGACTGATTGAGGAGGAAGCCCATCCTACACACACACACACACACACACTCATGGAACACAGCAGCGACTCATCCTGAGGAGTGAAGGTTGAGCAGCTCCTGCGGACTTTCAACTCAAACTAAAGCGCTTTATGAGCCACAACCATAAAGTCACATGAATTAAACAGATACGAGAGCATCAGATGAGCAGGTGATCTATCCATCAGGACACTTCAGAACCATCCTAGACCAGTTCTGCTGGGTTCTTCAGTGATTTATCACAGTTCTAGCCTGATCAAAAGTAACTTTCATGGTGCTATACATTAGTCCATATCTAGTCATCTTGTTCTATCATTTATGTAAGGCTATGTTTGGATGTAACTTGCAAAGATGCTGTTATGTCTAAACAGTAAACATGTAGATTTGTTCACAGATGCTTTTCCAAAACACACCTGTGTCGAAACTTTGCATGCACATTCATGACCCTAAATAAGAAAAATTCACTAAAGAAATAAATTTAACCAATTTTCAAGCAATTGTGGGTCAAACTGACCACAACACAACAGGACTTTGAGTTTGAGTTTTATTAGACACAATGAAACCAGCGCCTTCAGTTGTAAAACTATGTGACCGAAGGAAAATGAATAGCATCAGAAAATAAAGCAGCTTTCATTTTGTCATTTCTGTGTCTACAGACTTCTTTAGATTCTTTTACAAGCAGGAACAAAGCCAACCATGAAGAGGAATCTAAGCTCATTACACTGATTGAGTCAATATGGAAGCTTGTTTCTGCCATGGGATATAAAAAACTAAAAAGGTAATCACGACCTTTTATCTCAAAACTTAGGCTTTTTCTGAGTTTATATCTCATAACTCTTGTTTTTTTTGCAATTCTGATGAAAAAAGTCAGAATTGTGAGATAAAAAGTCACAATTACCTATTTTGTGGCAGAAACAAAAAAACGATCAGCGAGACGTAAACTCAGAATCTTGAGAAAGTCAGAGTTTATATCTTGCAATTTTTTTCTCTAAATTGCTAGCTGATTTCTTGTAATTTTGAGTTAACATCTTGCAATTTTGCCTTTTTCAGAATTTCGAGTTTATTTCTCACAATTCTGAGATTATATTTTGCACATTTCTTTTTTTCTCAGAACTGTGTCAAAATTGTAAGATATATGTCAGAATTACCTTTTTAGTCTTTTATTTCGTGGCAGAAACAAAACAGAATTGTGAGATATAAAGTCAGAATTGCGAGAAAAGAGTCACAGTTACTTTGTGTATTTCTTTATTCCGTATCAGAAACAAGCTTCCATTAGTGCTGGTTCTCTCAGTTATGTGACTCTCATCCTGCAGCGTTTGTGTGTGTGTGTGTGTGCGTGTGAGTGTGAGACTGTGTTAGTGAGTGAGTGAGTGAGTGTGAGTGAGTGAGTGAGTGAGTGAGTGAGTGAGTGAGTGAGTGAGTGAGTGAGTGAGTGAGTGTGAGTGAGTGTGTGTGTGTGAGTGAGTGTGTGTGTGTGAGTGAGTGAGTGAGTGTGTGTGTGTGTGAGTGTGAGTGTGAGTGTGTGTGTGTGAGTGTGAGTGACTGTGTTAGTGAGTGAGTGAGTGAGTGTGTGTGCATGTATGTGTGTGTGTGTGGGTGTATCTGTGTGTGTGTGTGTGTGTGTGTGAGTGACTGTGTTAGTGAGTGAGTGAGTGAGTGTGTGTGCATGTATGTGTGTGTGTGTTGGTGTATCTGTGTGTGTGTGTGTGGGACTCACAGCAGGTTGACGGCGACGCCCACCGCGGCTGTGATCAGCATCACGTCTCCGTCGATGTTGAAGTCCTGATGGACGGTTCTCTGCACAGCCTCGTTCAGCAGCACACCGGTCAGAATATAGATCAGCAGCACGCTGATTCCTGCGGACAGAACCTCTGAACACACACAGAGACACCGGTGAGACGTCACACACATCACAGAGACGCAGCGAGACGAGACAAGACGCTTACCGAGCCGGTGGAGGCCGAAGGTGAATCTGTAGGAGGGAGGTTTGGCCGAGAGCCAGAGCGCCAGCAGCGACACCACGATCCCGATGAGGTCCGTCAGCATGTGCAGCGCATCCGTCATGATGGCCAGACTGTTGGCCACGTATCCACCTGAAAGACAGAGAGCTTTCAGCTGTAACTAGTTACAGCAATAATATTCCTTTGTGCAGTAACTAGTAGTGTAACTAATTACTATTAAGATTTCAGTAATAATATTACAGTTACATCCATAAAACAGCTTGTTACTTAAGTTACTTTTGATGCCTTAATGCCTACTGACTTCAAGTCCAACAATATAATTAATTCCTAGATTTATTTTCATAATTTTTACGACTCATGAACACATGAAGTCACCAGAGCAGCAGGAAAGCTTGGAAAAGCTTACATTCAGCGGATGGAAATATTTCCGTTACGTTGATTTTGTAAGAAGAAAAGATGATCTGAACACTGCTGTGTAAGTTGTGGCGTTACATGGCTTACCCTCATCCCTTTGATCCTGATACAAATTGTATCACTATATTTAAAAATCTTTTTAGAAAACGAAACAATTTCTTACAAATGTATGCTATTTCTTTTGATAAAATAAATCTTGAAATATAATCGTATATGGGTAACAGAGAAATTATAGCTACAATTAGCTTCAAGCTACACATGACAATTAATGAGGTTAATACAACACTTAAAAGTCACCACTGAGTGTTTGTAATCACTTCTGACTGCGATGAGGCAGAAATATGTTGTAAGTAACATTCCAGAAGATTTTTTTGGGTAAGATACGCAACTTCTGTGGGGCGTATGTGTTTTCTTAAGTTGCAGCACGTTGAGCTCTCTCGGCCATATGCTATTTCTTTTGATAAAATAAATCTTGAAATATAATCGTATATGGGTAACAGAGAAATTATAGCTACAATTAGCTTCAAGCTACACATGACAATTAATGAGGTTAATACAACACTTAAAAGTCACCACTGAGTGTTTGTAATCACTTCTGACTGCGATGAGGCAGAAATATGTTGTAAGTAACATTCCAGAAGATTTTTTTGGGTAAGATACGCAACTTCTGTGGGGCGTGAAGGAAAAGTAATGTAACTAGTAGTGTAACTAATTACTTTTGCCAGAAAGTAATAAGTAATAATATTACTTTTGAAAGGAGTAAGTAGTAAAGAGTAATAAATTCTATTTTTTGAGTAACGAGCCCAACACTGGAGAGCACTAGCTATGTTTCCATCCAAATTTATCAATTACATTTATGCGCAAAATTGGAATAAATTGCGAATAAAGCACCGCTTCCATCCAGTGAGTTGAAGATAACAAAGATAACAAAACCTGATTAACTTGCGCTAAGAAAAATTTTATTTGCTGCAGATTCCATCCAGCAATTTTTACAATTTTTATCAAAATGCGCATAAAAATAGGTGGATGGAAACATAGCTCTAGCTACGCTTCCATAACAGATTTGTGCAAAACTTTAGCGATATTTTATAACCGTCAATAAAAAAGTATTGCGAAATGACGGTATTTCCATTAACCGATGTTATGTGACTAAAATGTAATCTTCTGTGGGATTTTGGCTAGCGCCACTGCATGGCCAACTTATGAAGTGTTTCTTGGAGGTTATATAGCAC